>NC_135503.1:11956847-12006847 GCF_052857255.1 Amblyomma americanum | reverse complement strand
GAAGCAAGCATACGCTAAGGCGCTGCTAGAGTATCTATGCCACGTGGCTTCATTAGGGCACGGGCCTTGCAGAGTTGTGGCAGCGTCGAGTTTTCGAAATCAGCGTGTAGGGAATGCCAACTGGAATTAGGCGCGATGCTATAGCAAGCCCCACCGGGTACACCAAACTTTCACTCGGTCGAGCTGTGGCTTAACCCCGCTAATGAAACTCGGCTCCTTTCCTTCGAATTACCTTGCGCACCAAGCTTCGACAGCGGGCTCGTGGCAGAACCCCTGGCCCGTCGAGGAAATTAAAGTCGACCTAACTGGAAACTGTAGCACCTCCCGGCTCGCCAATTTCGAAGCAACCTCTGCAATCATAGTGTAGCGCTGGTTGGCTGCCACTTAGACTGGAAGCAATGTTTCACGATTGAAAAAGGTAAAGAAAATTTTTTTTACTTGTATCAATTTCTGCACATTGCTTCGTATTAAAAAAACAACAACGATACTTTGCACAATAAGGAACGAGCAAACGAACTTGCTTTATGTTAATTGTTTTCACTGGATATTTGAGTAGTGTTTAATTACAAACTTTTTTTTCTGACTGCAGCGGTGGCCTAGTCGTTTCAGCATACACCTCGCATGCGGGAGGTATGAGGTTCGATCCTCAGTGCCACCAGGTACTCCCCGGTGATGCAATGAGTACAAGCTCTCTCCTTCTTGGTTCTCGGCTTCTTTAGGGTGAAATGCTTGGGAAATGGGTCTTTGACCCACATTGAGAAAAACAAAAGCCTTGTGCCATGGCGCTCTTTGGTCACAGATGCCATTGCGCCATAAAAATTCATCGTCATTAATTCAATTATAAATATTTCTCAGTTCGCTGGGGCTCCATTTTTGCGCAGCCGCACTAATATCGCCTTGCTCTTTCACCTAAAAAAAGAGAAGCAGTTGCCGCCACTTGTTGCAAGCCCACACAAGTCTTAGTTCGAAAAAGCTAAATGGAACAAAATAAAGCTTTTAACCGGCCATCACAAATTTCATTACAATACTGACGTTACCTTGGAACGCAGTGAGCAGGAACCTTTTAAAGTTCATCTTAAAATATGTCACGTTAAGTGCAAATACAAAAATATCTAGCTCGTCTCGAAGGCACTCAGAGTACAAGTTACCGCCAATAAGTTGTGTTTTCGGAATTTTTTTAAAGATCTCTTTTACCACTCTAGTTGTCGCTCTTGAGGGAAGCTCTCAAACGAGGACTGTCAAAAACAGTGAGTCCTACTTCGCCCTGCATGTGCAGAGAATTTATTCCAGTTAAACGAAGGGAATGCCTGCGTATTTCTTGTGCCCAAATTAGACAGTGGCCGATGTCCACCTTCTTATCTCCTTGACACAAATCGCTGTTGTTATCTTCTTGCAGCCTTTCCGTCAGCTTTGTGTCTTTGAATAGACACACGACAAACATGTTCTGAGGCAACAAATAACGTGATAAAGAGAAGAAAGAAAGCAGTGCTATTCCAAGTGGCACCATGTTTATTTTTTCCTGAGCCGAATTGTGAATACTCGCAATTGCCGAATGTATTCAAGTCTGAAAATGGCACGAAAAACTGGACAAGAAGAGAGAAGCAACACACACAGCACCGAACTTACAACTGAGTGTACTTCATGCGAAAGCGCAATAAATACAGGAAAGACACATAAAAACTAAAAGAACACTGTAATATAAGATCGATACTATTGCAGGTCAATATCTAAAAAGGCTCTCTCTTTTCTCGATATGCGAAGAGACGGCACGCTCAAGCACTTGTCACCTCTCGTGTGGATGACGAAAGCTTCGCACAGTTCTCGTTTTTGTTGGCTTGCGTACGTGCGCAACACCTTGATTTTGTTGAACTGGGGAGTGCATTTGCATGTTGTCACATGCTTGGCGAGTGTGATCCCTCTGCCTACTCTGACATCATTAGCGTGCTCTCTTATTCTGTCATTTAAGCAGCGGCCAGTCTGGCCAACATAAGTGGCACCGCATGACAGAGGGATTTCATAGATCACATTGCTTTGCCAGTCAACATATTGCGTCACGTGCTTAGTGCTACAGGATTCTCGCTTTTCCTCTGCCCCGTTTACTTTCCTGCACAACCTGCGCAATTTGTTGGGCGCCGAAAACACTACACGCAAGCCGCCTCGTCCCGCAATCTTTTTTAGCCGATGGCTGCCATGGACATAAGGGATGGCCGCTGTCTTGACCGAACTTGACCAACAAAAACGAGAACTGTACTGATGCGGAGTTCCCGGGTTCGAACCCGACCATGGCGGCTGCGTTTTTATGCAGGCAAAACGCTAAGGCGCTCGTGTGCTGTGCGATGTCAGTGCACGTTAAAGATCCCCAGGTGGTCGAAATTATTCCGGAGCCCTTCACTACGGCACGTCTCTCTTCCTTTCCTCTTTCACTCCCTCCTTTGTCCCTTCCCTTACGGCGTGGTTCAGGTGTCCAACAAAATATGAGATACATACTGCGCCATTTCCTTTCCCCCAAAACCAATTATTATTATTATTATTATTATTATTATTATTATTATTATTATTATTATTATTATTATTATTATTATTATTATTATTATTATTATTATTATTATTAATATTATTAATATTATTATTATTACGAAGCTTTCGTCCTCCACACGAGTGGTGACAAGTGCTTGAGCGTGCCGTCTCTTCGCTTATCGAGTAAAGAGATAGCCTTTTTAGATATTGACCTGCAATAGTATCAATCTTATATCATGGTGTTCTTTTAGTTTTTATGTGTACTTCCTGTATTTATTGCGCTTTCGCATGAAATACACTCATTTGTTAGTTCGGTGCCGTGTGTGATGCCTCTCTCTTCTTGACCCGTTTTTCGCGCCATTTTCAGTCTTCAATCATGAACCAACTGGCCCAACAATCCTCTCTTTTGCCGAATGTATATATTTGGGCATTATATGTAATTAAACAAGTACTTAGAAAAGATCTGTACATCAGAAAGCTCTGCCCCAAAAGGTCAAATTTGATCCAAAATTCATCTAAAGTGTCCGCACAGCGGAGCAACAGCATGAAATGTAACGCAAAACTAGTTGTGCCAGAAGCTAGTAAACGTGTTCACTTGCATTCACCTTGGTGTTACTGGATGATCAAGCGGCGCCCGCTCATATGTTTGTGTTAATGAACCTCTGTGGCCAATATTAACTCGTTTAATTATGACCTCCTTCATTTTTCCTTCATTGGAAGGAAGGGAAAGGGAGGCACATTAAAACAGTTAGCAAATATGTCTTCTTATGTGCAATTGAGAAAGGGGGAGCTGTACTCCTCTGCGGAAAAGTCTTGCTTTTTCTTAACAACGTTTGGTCGCCATTCCTTGTTTCTTTATTGTTACACGAGAGCGCTAAAGACGAATCTCAGCAGCGTGTGATTATTTGAGATTTGCGGAAATGTACGTGGAGTAATTCCTTTGTATTTTTCTTCCCGTACAATGGGAATACCGCCGGTCGGAAGAGAGGCAGCACAGTAGAGCTCAGGATCAGACCGCCACGGCCACTAGTGCACACATCCAGGCGAGGACTCAGAAATAAGGCGTCGAGCATAACATAAATTTAGCCTTGCAAATGATTTTATTGGGGCGTTCTGAGTAGTCTCTTTCCTTGCAGCCATGACAGAGAGATATAACGTTTTCCGAGAGCGCCACTGAAAACCGTTTATTGCACATGCTTAGTTCTAGGCAATGACTGCTCCGAAACTAACACCTTTACTTCGTTGCTAGTCTGGAGTGTCGTCACCAGACCTGCCTTCTGCTTAAAGTCCTCATTCATGTCGAACAAGGTTGGCGTAAAAAATGAAGAAAGTGAGGGCTGTACTTTGTTTTACTGTCGTCTCGTTTTTTGCTTCATACAAGTATAAGTGGTGGTCGTTAGTCAACTTAAAGTCAGCGTCGACGCATTCCCAGCTTGCAGGTGCTGGAGGTAGAGGCGCCAAATTAAGTATTTCAAAAAAAGGGCTTCTCTTCCTTATGCAGCACACATAGGCAGCAAAACAAGTTCTATATTTTCCCATTCTTCGTTCTTCGCCTCTCGGTGAGTGCATCATCCCCCTGGTTTTCACTCTGGTAGATGCACAGCGCAGCGGTCATGGAAGCGGCGAAATTGCTCCGACAGTAGAGGTACAGACAAGCGGTCCCACGTCGAGAGTCGTGGCCAGTGCATCTCGGACACTACGGATCGGCGCAGCGCGACTAAAAGCTGCAGCCGCGGTGGCGGCCACCGAGGCACCGTCGGAGACCAAAATAGGCAGGCGTCAATTAAGCCCCTTCTAATGAAACCCGACCGCCTCCTCCTCCAGCTTCGGTGGCCCGCTTCCTTTCCCGCTGCTGCATGCAGTGGCTCTTTCGTGCCTCAACGCGCCTGGGCGAAACATAGTTTCCAGCGTGATTGCAGGGCGGCGGACTGCTTGTGTAGCCATGGCTGCACGCTTCCCCCCTTCTCCGTATGCCGGCGCAGCTGCAGCTGCCACGTGACGGCGCGAGGGAAATGAAGTTTGGCGCACTGCCGGTGTTTTCGTTGCCGTGGAGGAGTACGCGATACCGCGGCGGTGCGGGCCTGGAGTGGATGGAGGCTTTCCGCACGGCCTCGTCGAACGGAGTGGCGCTTGCGCTTATTGCTTGCATGGACTACCAGGCTGAGTCGGCGAGAAAGTTATGGCCATGGACGCGCGATTTTGCGGCAGTGTGGCCAGAGACAAAAGACGAAAGAAAGAAAGAGGGGAAGAAGGAAATGAAGGAAGAAAGAAGGAGCGAAGCGAAGGAAGAAGGAAAGAAAGAAGGAAGGAAGAGAAAAAGAAAGAAGGGAAAAGGAAATGAAAATAGGAAGAGGTGAAGAAAGAAAAGGAAGAAACAAGGAATGAAGGGAATAAAGAGGGAAGGAAAGAAACAAAGAAAGAAGGAAGGAAATAATAGTTGAAAGGAAGAAAGGAAGAATTATTGAGAGATAGGAATAAAGAAAAGGAAAGAAAAATGATAGAAAAAGAAAGAAAGAAAGAAAGAAAGAAAGGAAGAAAGAATGGAATATGGAAAGAAAGAAAGAAAGTGGAGAAGAAAGGGTGGACAAGATAACCGGATAAATGTTTCGGATCTTTACCCTGAGCGGAAAGAGATATTTTATACGCGCAGAAAAAAAAAACGGGAGAGGTGAGTTATAAAACGAAGGATGTCAAATAAGAACCGCTGCGTAAAATTGTAACCTATTTGTCTGCACGACCTTTTCAGGAAAGAGAGCAGTGCCTGGCATGTCTTCAGGGCTGACGAATGCTATGCGGCCACCATTAGAAGATTTTCATCCTCTTCACTGTGCGCTCATCAAAACAGTCTGGTGCACAGCACCAGCACTAGAGACCGCAACGATAGTTGTTTACTGAAAACAGGCAGTCAAGCTAGCAGCTTGCAACGCGTAATAGCTCGAGTCAATGATAGGCGAGGTCAGTGGTATAGCGAAGAAATTTGGACAAAATTCTTGGTTGGATAAAGAGGCATTTACCGCCTTTAACCACACCAGACCACTTTCTCCCACCCTCCCCTCACCCTCTCCTCTACCTTTCGCTATTCGCTTTAGTCCGAAGAGCCATCCTTTAAAGCAAGCCATATAGTCATTCGCTAGCGCTAGCGTGACTGCTACAGAGGAAAAAGAGACGAGGCTAGGTTGCTCCAGTCTTTTCCACGCTTCTCTTTTTGCTAAATTAGCGTAAAATCATGCCTATTCTTTTGAGCTCAAAAATTCATCGTTTTCTGCAAATATACGCATCAAAACAACGCTGCTATGCAATATGCAGAATCGCAGGTCTTTTGTATGATGTCAACGCTCGTTAAAGCTGCTCAACTGCCAGAAATTAATCCGGAGCCCTAAGCTACGGTGTCCTTTACATCCCGTGTGTTGATTCAGGACATTTAACACTACATACCATTTAAATACGTCGCCTTTTGTAGCTTACGTACTTTACGAAATATGTGCCATAAGATGATTGCCGGATGTTTCTGAAAGCGTAGTGGCCAGTAGCGCAGAACATGGAGAAAGGTCCTAGAGAAAGAACAATTCGATCTATGGCTGCAATTGTTTTGTGTGTGTTCTATATGTATGCTCAGCCTTTAGTATTATATTTTTTATTAACTCTACCAAACCGCACTTTTGTTCAGGTCGGAAGAGGATATATTGTCAAATTGTTCGCTATAATGCCTCATAGTTCGCACAAAGAGTCAACTGAAACGATCTACGCACCGAGGTAGAAAGATCGTTGGTATCATGCTGCTGTCTCTTCCAGCTGGGCTCTCTAAAAGGTCTACATGTTTACACGTTCCCCGAGCCATTTATATGTCACTGAGTGTAACGCAACAGCGTTACCACAGGTAATTGCGGACGACTGAGACGGCTGAGTTCGGGAGCTCAGCTCTTCGCCGAGCTCTCCGCAGTCGTCTTTGCCAGCCGAAATCTCCGAGCCGTCGTCTGCTGCGCCATCTGACGTCTGGTGGCGCCCTCTGAGGAGGACAAGGCCAGAGACCAAAGAAACACAAGGAATAGGAGCACACAAAATCATCCCCGACTGCCGTCGCTAAACGCGGTGACGGATCGTAAATACACGGCCTCCGGCTGGAACGAGACGGGCTCGGCTCATTTCGAGTCCAGGCCGCGGCGATGGCCTTCGATGACTGCTGCTCGTACAGCCTGCTTCCTTTATTTACGTTTTTGCTCTCGCCTTCCTCTGTCCTCAGGAGCGGGAAAGCAATAGGCCGCCAAGCAAGCGTTCACTGTTTGTTCAGCATCAGTAGCGCACAGACCAGCGCACGTCGCCAGCCAATATTGCTGATTGCCCAAAGGCTCGACAACTTCGCCTTCTGGAAGCTCTTCGCTTAACGTTATCGACCTTGGCGAGTGGTCCGACGACAGGATTGAAATCGGAACCGCGTGGTTTTGTCCGCAAAGCAAAAACAACATCAACAACAAAAAAAAACACAGAACAAAGCTTGGGCTAGTCGGCAATACGGAACGAGAAAGCCAATGTGGCAGCTTGATAGAGACAATCACGATGTGCGGCTCGGCTGGCAATAAATGGGGCGTCCACGTGTGTTTCTTGCCCAGGGTCGTAAGGAAAACACATCGAGCTCAAAAAATATTACTGGCGCAGTATTGACAGAATGAATAGCATGCTGACGTTTATTTGTTCAACCTGCGAACTGATCCCTTAAATTACTCTCTATCACTCTGTTACGAGAAAAACCACGAAGCCACGTGTGTTTGAGATAGCCGGCCCGAAAACCGAGATGGTCTACTGATGAGCTTTGTTTGAAACAAAGTTTGTTTGAAGAGTCGAATGCTCGTTGAAGAACAAACCAGAACGGACATCAGAAGCACGCCGGCAATTAAAGACTGAAGGAGAAGGAAGGAGAGAGAAAGAGTTGCCGTAATGAAGGACCTTTTCCGAAGGGTGTTGCCCACACAAAGAAATGGTCCTAAGGCAGCTCGTTTTCCTTCGGAACCTGCGCAGCTCGACGCTGAAGTCTGTCGGTATGGGACTTTTCAGAGCGTCTTCCGTACAAGTGACGGCGGCTAGATGTGATTGAAAAAGCAAGAGGTCGGATGGTGCAATGACTCCATTCCCTACGGATCTCATTGCGCTCGATTGCAGCTGTCATACTGCATGTCGCCATCCGCCGATGTGCATGCCAAAAAAAATGTCGTGTTCGTACCTAAATGAACAATGTAGTGCTGATGATTATGGATTTTTATGGCGCAAGGGCAGCTATGGCCAAAGAGCGCCATGTCACAAGGTATTTTTTTTTCTCAAGGTGGGGTCAGAGACCCATTTCCCAGGCATTTCAATGTAGTGCTTCAGTATGTGTACACAGAGAGACTGATAAGCGCATGTGCATAGACAGGAACGTCGCCTGATGCTGGTGATGTGATTTACGTGATGTTCACATGCAATAGTACGTGTATTACCCTCTTTAGACTACACGAGATGCGTGGGTCCGAATCCGAACCTTTGTTTGTGTGAACATCCGGACCCTACAGGACACTCCGACCGCAGCGGGGGCCGAGTGGTTCAGCATATGCGCCTCGCATGCACAAGGTGCGGGGTTCGATCCCCAGTGTCGCTGGATGCCGACCGGTGATACAGCGGGTACAAGCTTTCCCCTGGCTTGGGGCTCGCGTATGAGGGGTGAAATGCTTGGGAAATGGGTCTTTGACCTCACTTTGAGTAATCGAAAATACTTTGCGCCATGGCTCTCTTTGGCCATAGATGCTCTTGCGCCATAAAAATCTATAATCATAATCACAGGACACTCCATGGAGGTCATCTGACTGTGACATTTCGCCGCCAACCTACACTCCGCCTTTTTTTCCTTTCTGTCCGATTTCTCATAGTGTGTGGTGTAGCATATCACATACACATTTGTCCGGCTGACATATATACATTTCTTATCGTTACATATGCCGTTTTTGTCTGTAATAACCATAGCCTGGCACCGCAGATTCTTTTTTACTTTGAGAGTCGTTTATTGGAGCTCTGTGTTGAGTGGCAAGCCCGTAGTAGTTGGTTTCGTATAAATACGCAGGCAAAGACAGGCGAAGAGTCAAGCCAAGAGAGAGAGAAGTCGAGAGAAGACGTGGTTTGGTTTGGCAGGGCTGGGCTTGGCTTAGCCGGTGATCAAGTGGACCGGTGCCAAGCCAAGGCAAGCCAAGAGAGAATGTGAGAAAGAGAAGACGAATAGAAAGACGAATCAGAAGCAAGGAGTGTCCATATAAGAAAAGGAAAAAGAAGAAGAAAGACGGAGCGAAGCCAATCCGAGAGAGAAATGAACAGAAAGAAGAAAAGAAAGACGGACAAGAAGAGAAAGCAAGTAAGAATATGCGAAGAAGGCAGATGCCAAGCCAAGGGAGAGAGGTAGAAGAAGGTGAGAATTATGAAGAGTAATAGAAAGAAATAAAGAGAACGAAGACAAGAAGAAGGAGAAAATACGGGAACATCAAGGATGTTGCCGAAAGACTTAATTAAGTTGTTGCCTAGGTTAGACAATAATTTTTCCCCTAGGGCTATATCAGCAGACAGTGGGTCGACCTCAGACTGGCGCGCTTGCCTGACTGGTGGACACATGTTTAATAAACTTGCCTTAAAATGCACAAAAATGGACGATCGAAGGGTGGTGGCGCCGGAGTAGCGAAGAGTGCAGCACGCCATGTGATTGGGCACTTAGTTGACTTTTCCTTCTCTGTCAGCATGCCTCGGCTGCTGACCTGCCTATCACGTGCTTCGGCGACGTTCTTACAGACATGCTTGTGCTTAGAAACTTTCGCTTTTTCTTGAGCTTTACAAAAAGAGCAGAAGTGCTTAGAAACTCTGCGAACTCTCGAGAAACATAGCTAGACTTTCTCAAAAAAAGGAATAAAAAAAACCAATGGGCTATGTGCAAGTGCACCAAAGGAACAATGACCCAAGATTACAGACGAAGTAAGATGATTGGAGAGAAGGTGCCAAAGAAGCACGCCTTCTTTGAGCGCCTTTAACGTTGAGTTATTTTAGTTATTGTTTTGGGGTTTTGGGAATTGAAGCTTTGAAGTGATCTTGAATTATACATATAGGGCAGAAGAAAAAAAGTACTTCAGTTTTATCGTTCGTCTTTCTCTGTCCCTCATTTCTACGCACTCTGTGGCACGTCTGAGCGTGCCTGCGCAAGCAACAATCTTACTCAATAATTGCACCCTTCACTTTTCAGTTTTAGCCGTTGGCGCGCAGCACTCGCTCCCGAAACGTTTTACACCGCCAAACTGCTGCGCGCTACGCGAGCTGCTTTCACTTCCAGCTTCTCTGTGGCAGCGTATTTAGGTTACAGTCAATGGAGAGTGATCTCCAGTTTTGTATTGTGAGACGCTCTGTGATCCGCCGTTTCATAATATCAGCTGCAGCTGTTTGAAATTTAAGCGGCAGTTTTTTGGTAGTGGGACCCCATGCCGGCACTGAAGGAGTGTCCAGAATAGCAGCGGATAACACGAAATTTGCGTAAAGCCAATCTTGTTGTTCATAAGTGTCTACCCATCTCCAGTGTGCCCGCTCAGCCATATCTTGCTACACCGTCGCCATCTTTAGGTGGCAAAAATCAGGCTTGTTCTATAGCCTTTGTTTTGAGCAGTGCAAGTCAGAGAGCGCGCACAAAATTGCGCTCGCTACACATCTTAAACCCTCAGGAACGCCGCCACGAAGCGAGATTATAAAGTCAACAACAAACTTGACCCGCGAGTCTTGAGAAGTTTTTCATCATCCCACCACGGCGAGCGGGAAACTCAATTTCAAGACACAACCAGTTTATCCCGGGGATCGATTCTCGGGGCTCAAACCCAAAAGGCAAGAGAGGAGATACGCCACTTCGAGGCAAAAGTGACAAAGGTGCAAAAAAAAAAGATAGGTAGTGGTAAAAACTCGTGAAATCAATACACGCGGCCGCGCCGAGTCATAACCAAGACGCCTCAAGAGTCGCCGAGAGAACAAGGGGAAAGAGGAGGGAGAGGAGAGGAACAAACTGCAACATCCATCCCTGCTTGGGTCGCAATTTCTCTTCGCTTCGCAACGACCGAAACAGCAATCTTCGTTGCTCCGCCGAGACGCATGGCCGGAGCCTTGCAACGTTTCTGTTTGTTTCCTTGTTTGTTTTTACTCCCCCCCGTCATTCGCCTCTATCTCCTCCCTGCTCCTTCTGGTAGCGTTGCCAAGGCGTGGTTCTTCTTTGCCTTCATAAACATATCAAGTGATCGGCAGCTGCGTGTGCATCCTTCTTGGGAGTTACGCGAAAGTTTTTTTCCACTTTTTTTTTCATCCCGTCCGCGGTGCTTGGAATTCCTGCTCGGTGAGCCGAGTGCCATTTCCCTGAAACTGCCTCATCCCCCCGTCCCGTACATCCACGTCGCGCCTCCTAGAAGCCTCGCTGGCTCGATTAAGGAGCTCGCGCTACGAAGGCACTTGAATCCAGCATCCGGCTTTTTGGCGGACCGCACTTTTCGCTCGTCTGCGGCAGCTAGTTTTATCCTGTTGAGATCGCGTTGCGAACAGCAAGGGCGATTTCTTTGTGTGCAGAATGTTAAAGGTTCAACGCGACTGCTGCATTCGTTCACACGAAAATGATTTTTTGTGTGTTTGCAAGAACAGTGGCCAGGTTAGTATCCGCCTACATGTCTTCGTGTTCTCTGTGTGTATGTTTGCGTGTTTCTTTTGCGTGCATGAGTTTTTGAACATTTTTGCCTTTCAAAGCATATTTAACAGAAGTGTAAATTAGAAACCAGTGGAATGCGAATATTCGTGTGCTGTGCGATGGAAGTGCACATGAAAGGAACTCAGTTGATCTAAAATAATCCAGATACCTCTACTATGGCGCATTCATGGGTCTTGTGCAACCATGGACGTTAAATCCAACATAACATAACATAGTATAACATAACCTAAGATAAAATACATAAGATAAAATAACGTAACGTAACATTACATTGGACCCAGTGGATAAACGAATGACGTTTACGTGTTTCCCTCTGACCGTATCACGGAGCTACGCCACATGAAGTTTCGAATAGGCGTATTGAAATGAGTGACACCGTTACGATATCGAGAAACTTGAGATTCACACCCCTTTTCAATGACCATCGTAGAAAACGCTTTAAAGAGGAAAAAAAGAAAGAAAATCAGATGATTTGTAACACACACAAGGCTCAAGGCAGTCACTTTTAGAAAAAAAGAAGAAACTGGCATAGTTCGCAAACAGCAATATGCCAGTTTTGTTTTAATTGCTCTATATTGTAAATATTGAGTCCGCGAAAACAGGTCACCACTATTCATTCTTTGATAAGGTACCTGATTGAAGTGCTAAAGGCACCCCAGATCTCTCCAGTCTACGCACTATAGGCCGGATCCTGATTATATGCCTACTTTACAAGTCTTACCGGGAGAACGCCGCAAAAGTTCCAGCAAGGCGACGACCTCTGACTGTGTCAAGAGTTTTGACCTTGCCGACGTGCGCTTGGGTTGCTTTGGAGGTTTTTCCCGTAATCTTCAGAATTTATTGCAATCGAGACACCATATAACTAAAATTCATGGCCTGTCTTTGAATAACGACGCGCCGGAAAGCTGTGGAATCTGCGCGATTATTTGGAAATGGGGCGCTAGCCGAGTTCTAGATTTTTAGGTGATTACGTACATTATTTAATGTTTGAGTTCATGCTGAGTGTTCGCTTTTTCTAGTTTTAATTTTCGGCGGCAACTTGATTAACGGCGATCTAAGTTAGTTCGTTCAAAAAAATCCCTCTTGAGCTTGCGACACTGTGGTCAAAAGCGGAATAGTGCGGCTGTTATGGCGTAGCTTATTTATAATCGTGGAAAAATCGGCGAGAAAAAAGTGAAAAAGTTGAGATTTTCGAGTTTAAAACAGCTCTCGTTAAGCCTATTGGCGATTTTCACCAAATATAGGTGGTGACGCAGTCGAGTCAAGACGGCAACCATAAAGAGGATTCCGTCTGTAATCAGCCTCGGCGCATAAAGCAGGTTTTCTCGATTGAACGATTGAGTCACAATTTTTCAATGAAGGGGAGCGCATAGTAAATACTTCGTATAAGTCGGTGTAAAGCACAAACCGCTGAAAAACTCGAGGTCGTCGACCTGTGTGTGCTAACGTACTCCGTTCAAGCGGAACCACGCATAGTCGTCGCAACCCCCCCCCCCCCCCCCCCCTCCCAGACTCCTCTAGCGATGTCAACAACTCCAGCGCTGAGTATTCCTATAGAATTCGCACGTGGCCATCACTACAGCCGAACAAGCAACTTCCTTGTGCGTACATTCGTGAGGAGACCTGTTTAGAGCACTGGAGCTTTGCGCTGCGGAACAAATCATAGCCCGCAAGGTGAGCGTTAAGGGCATTGTGCTCGTTCGCTGATTTTATTTCTATGCTGCTTCACTTCAGCGCGAGCACTGGCCGTGACAAGCAGTGCCTGCTCTAAAAATGCCGCTGCGTTCGCTCTGCAGAGGGCGCCTCGAGCGATCCGATACAAGCCTGCTCACGTCTGGACGTTGTTACATAAACTCAATACCATCGAGTCAAGGATCTCTTTGCTTTGAGGTTTTAATTTTGCGGACCATGAAAGCTGAGTATTTAGAATGAGCAGACACCGATTATAATATATAAAACGCGGAGAGGAAAAATAAAATGCTGGCGCTTTAATTGCAGTGTGGGTTACGGCGAGGCACAATTATGTGAGCTTTACGGTTGCATCGCGGCTGCAATTACAGCTACCAGCCGCTGTTATCACTCTATTCGGTCAATCAAAACCAAAGAAAGCTATAATTACACTGAGTTCTTACCTAGAAGAAATAAGTCTCCTTGAAAATGCGTCGAAAGCACGACCATCGACGCTTGCCTGGCGTGCTAATGCACACTTTCTGCACCCAAAGCTGCCTCTTCTGCGGGATGCTAGCAGTGTTTAATCATTGAAATAATCTCTCCCGTATTTTCTATCTCAACGACGTAAAAAAAGGCACGCAGAAGTGCTGCAGTGATTTCTTTTTGCCACCACGTTCCGGGGACGACATTCGAAAGTGCTTGCAGCACCGGCGTGAAGCAGTGCGAATTTGTCTGGCTGGTTCTCCGTAGACGAGATCAACGTTACAAAAACTTGTTCTAGAACTAGAATTTGTTCTAGTAACATTGGGCGGGATCGTGGCGCGGCCGCAGTGTATAGCGTCTGTCATGAAAACCGCCAATATTTTTAGAGAAAGACTATGAGAACAATTTTTTAATCTGCCGAAGAAGCACTCGTAAAGAAGCGAAAAAATGCTTCCGCGCTGCCCATCCTTCTTAGAATATATCACGGCGGCGCCTCAGCGTGACGTCCATGTCGTGAGAATTGTTAGTAACATGTTTGAAACCAAGATCGTGGCGTCAAAGGAAGTCAGAAAACAGTAACAGCCGAAGGAAATGCTAAAAAATAAATTGTGATCATAGAATGAAAGTGTAGATAGTTAAATGTTTAGTGCTTCATTGCTATGCTCAAACAATTTGTGAACATTGCGCAATTAATTTAAAATACCCCTTCAGGAAAGGCACAAACATAAAGACCTCATTAAAGTGGTCCATGTTTTCCAGTGACCCAAATCCTTTCTCGCGCTCTGTGGATCAGCCTGGCGTGTAACTTGAGAACCTTAAGATAACCCTAATAGGTTTAACAGGATTGCTTGAAGCTTTTCCTGCGCTGAGACCTTTACAATCTGAGAGGTTGCTACTCTCCAAATCGTTTGGAGAAAGTGCTGCAAAGCCGAATTGTTCTGATGTCTTATAGTAAACGCACCGCAATAACAGTAGATGAAAATTGATTGATTTTGATTTCTATTGATTTCTTGTCCTTTATGTGCGGACTTGTTTTTTGATATCGCAGCCGCCAGTTTCGCAATGCTGCCGACCATGACTTGTATTAGATAAGCAGAAAATCTGTCCCGTACTGCTAAGAGAGGTTTGGCAACAGGGGAAGCAACGCTTGCAAATCTGTTTACACAAAGGAGTACGGGTGTGGAGTTTCGATGGAAAAACAGAACTTAACCCGATTTGCCCTGAATTGGTCTAGCGGCGACTCGTTTCAACAAGCATTGCTCAATGATCGAGAACCCGCATTATGAAAAAGCAGAAAAGCTGATGCTCTTTTCGCTACCTCAACAGGTTTCAGCAGACCAGCCTGGGCAGTCCTTCGCAAGCAACAAAGGGTCGTTTTGATCCTGTGCTAAGAGGTGTATTTCGACAGAGCTTGTTTTACCTCTAGGTAAGCCGAGAACATGGTGCAGGGTCACCTGTAGTTATATGGAACATAGGTTGGCTTGCCAGGAGAATGGTGAAACTCTAGGCCGTCACAGAATCATTTATCACTCTCATGCGTGCTCACTTAGTGCACGTTCAGTCACTCGCTCGCTCGCTGAGTGACTGACTCACACACACACGCACTTGCACTCACTCACTCACTCACTCACTCACTCACTCACTCACTCACTCACTCACTCACTCACTCACACACACGCGCACTTGCACTCACTGACTCACTCACTCACTCACTCACTCACTCACTCACTCACTCACTCACTCACTCACTCACTCACACACACGCGCACTTGCACTCACTCACTCACTCACTCACTCACTCACTCACTCACTCACTCACTCACTCACTCACTCACACACACGCGCACTTGCACTCACTCACTCACTCACTCACTCACTCACTCACTCACTCACTCACTCACTCACTCACTCACTCACTCACTCACTCACTCACTCACTCACTCACTCACTCACTCACTCACTCACTCACTCACTCACTCACTCACTCACTCACTCACTCACTCCTGTTCGTGCACAAAGTCCTCAGCGTTCACCCTTCTCTGGTGTCAGGCCTCTCGCTTGGTGCCACGGTCGGTGTCGAAGACAAATTCTCGCCGGCGCTTTCAGCCGCAGGACTACAAAGAAGAACCGCCGACGCAGGCGTCTTCTTCGCCCAAGGCGTCCCCACCTCGCCGTTCGCCAGCGTACCGCGCATGGCGCCGTCGTGTGCTCGCTCGGCGATCGTTAAGCCTTCTTCTAAGAGAGGCTGCTTCGAATTACGACCCCGTACCCGGGCGTCGCGCTCTGCGGTCGTTAGGGGGCGAGAAGATGCCCTCGTCTATTCGCAATCAGCTTGCGCAGCAGATGCGAGGCACACGCCTTGGAGGGATCGAAGGGACAGGGATAAAGAAAAGAGTGTCTTCGAGTTTCGCAATGAGAGTTTCTTTTGCTAGAAAAAAGAAAAAAAAAGATCTGTGAAAACAATGATTGAACCTACCAAAAAGCCAGGTCAGCGGGTGAAGAGATAACTGCACCATAAAAGAAAAAGTAAACATTGCTTGGTCAACCACAGAGAAAACACTTGCATCGCCGAAGTCACTTTCTCAGGAGCCAACAAAAACGCTGCTCTGCGTGAGTGCCAGTTCCTAAAGACTCAAAATGAAGGTTCAGAATTATGCCTGCGAACATCTTGTCAATGAGATTGGCATGTAATATTCGTTGCTCACCTTCTTGCACGTTTCGTGGTGGGCGTTCTGGGAATTTAATGTGTTGGTTGGGGTGATGAGAGTAGCAGCAGTGGGGAATAGGTGTATAGTAATAGGAATAGCAGCAGTCGCGCTGTCAACAACTGCAGTCAATAAGAGTACTAGAACTGCCAGCAGGAGTACTGTTACTAGTAGTCGTAATAGTTGTAGAATAACTACTAGTAGTAAAATAACATCGACAGCGGCGGCGGCAACAGTGGCAGCAGCTGCAGTAGCGCAGTAATAACACTACTACTACTACTACTACTACTACTGCTACTACTAATACTATTGCTAATACTACTGCACAAGCCGCCGCGGTGGCTCAGTGGTTATGACGCTCGGCTACTGACCCGAAAGACTTGGGCTCTATCCCGTCCGCGGCGGTCGAGTTTCGATGGAGGCGAAATTCTAGAGGCCCGTGTACTGTGCGATGTCAGTGCACGTTAAAGAACCCCAGGTGGTTGAAATATCCGGAGCACTCCACTATGGCTTCCCTCATAGCCTGTCGCTTTGGGCCGTTAAACCCTCTTAAACCATAAACCAATACTGTTGCTTTTGTAGTGATGGTAGCAATAGCAGCAGAATTAGTAGTGTCGGTGGTAGTAGTTCTGGTTGTACAGTTAGTGATACGCCAGTACTGGTGGTGGTGGTAGTAGTAGTAGTAATAGTAATGGTGGTAGTCGTCGTAGGAGAAGGTCGTAGTAGTAATATTAGTGTCAGTAGCTGTAATTGTAGCATTTGTGGTAGAAGTAGTAGTAGTGTGAGCGCCTAGTGTGAGGCTCGAAGGCTTGACATTAAACAGGTTTGCTCGAACATCTCCGTGTAATGCGTACAGCAGCAGCTCATACCGCTTTTGAGCGTCCAAACTCTGCTTGTAGTACTTTCCTCAAGCACCAAGCTGAAGCTGGAAAAAAATCTCTACCTTTAAAAATGCTAAAAAATGATTTCCACTTTAATGTCGTCATTAGCAATCCTATTCATTTTAAGCATCGGTTTGTCCTTACAATGCTAGGCCTCTCTACATCAAAGAACAGTCATTATTTTGTTTCTCGCACAACGTGAAGAAGTAACATATGTTCCCTATTCCATGCGAGAATTGCAGTCTAAATTGAAACAGCTCTGCCATGAAGCATACGGTTCATCTAGTCGCCGAAAGGCGAACACAATGAAGCAAATGGAACAAATTAACGAGGCATGCAAATGGCGTGGCTCAGCGACACGGTTTTATTTATTCATATTTTTTCTTACACTTCGTGGCAAATGCCTTTTATTCAGACGTTTGACAAAGCATTCGGCAGTGCAAAAACGAAATTGCCATCGCTGATGTCCCGACTCTCGCACCGTCGTAATATGCAAATGAAAATACAATTCTCTTTACTTTTGTACTTGTTTCTGTAGAGATTTGAATAACACGCAGATACATTTATTTTTTCTGTACGCGTAGTATTTTTTTTTATGGTGCAGGAGCGTCCATCGGGTCTTGCATTTAAGCGGAGTAAATAAGTTTACATGCGCTGGCAGCCCTGATTGAGATTCCGAAGCACGCGCGACGGTGTAATTTTGCCTGCGCCGGCACATCTCGCCCGTCGGAAGCTTTATTTCCATATTTATTCTGCATTTTTTTGCGTTTCCACGATATCCTACAAAGATTTTACTCGTGGCTGCCGTCCAGAATTCTGATTAACTACCTTCGAAGGTAGCTACATCTAGGAGAAACAGGTGATTATGTTCGGATCAAAGCAAAGTTATCTTCAGGAGTACGTGCTGTTTCAATGAAGAGGACGCTGAGTTCTGTGGAAGCCAAACACGTGAAACTTTGAAAGAAATACATAAACTTCAACTGTTTCAGCTAAACGTTCGATTGACATGATCGAATGCCGACTCGGAGGTGAACGGTGGTCGATATTGATGCGTTCTCTGGAACGAGAAGGATTTATCGCAGCACCGATAAAGACAAAATCGTTTACATTTACGTGATGCACATTTAAAAATCTTGATTTGCACGAATGATCTCTTTTCAGTGCAGCATGTCGGCGTTTTCAACCGTGAATCTTACACGGTTTTTGTGCAACGCGGGGCTAAAACAGTTATATATACTGAAACACTTTTCAGTGATATTATTGTTTGGCTGAACACATTTAACTGTGCATGTATGTTAGAAATCGCTTTTGACTGAAAAGAACTGAATGTCTCGATTATAATTAAACAAGCAGGTCCCGTAAATTATTGTGGGCTACTTTTCAGTGCTGCTCCTCATGTGAACAATATCTAGGTAGAATTCAGAGCTACTTTTATTAGGTTACAGCCATGGTCACCTCCTTCTCTTTCCTATTTATGCTTTTTTAGAGCAGTTACTGAGTGGAACGTGCTAACAAGCGTTACCATGTTCGTAACATGTTAACGTTCCTTGCGTTAGCTAAAAAGAGTTCGCTCTTCTCAGCTTGTGCCTCAGTTTCGCACCGCATCGTCGATGTCCGTGGCACCGTCGGCAGCGCACATTGTAAGAAAGGCGATGAAGAGCATCGAGGAGAGCCTAGTAGTTTAGGCCAGAATACTATAAAAATTATTTGCCCTCACATCATAGCTAACGCTTAAACATTCGCATTACATGCTCGTAACCATCATGCGACTTTTCTTTGTACTCACTCGTCAGTCACTACTCAAACCAGAATCACGCATTGAAACTTTATGTTTGCTTTTCTTGTTAATTCCTAGTCGTCGCCGGAATTATTTTTGTTCTTTTGCTCATCAGGAGAAACTGGGCGATTGCGTTCTGGAACAGTCATCATGATCATCGCCGAAATCGACAGGAATCCTTGTCTCGACGACCGCAGAGGGAACTTGCTGCTATCGCCGCCGTGGAGTTGCTTTATGGTTGAGGACACAAGTTCGCCCAGTAAACCAGTCAGACCTTCGCCATCCTGAATGTCTGACTTCCGAGACATTGGCTGCCGTCGCGGCCATGTGACGAAATCGTAGCCAGTGCCGCGACACTTCGGTTTTGTTCCAATTTCGATTGCTATTGTAGGAACGAATTCGTGCTATGGTGAGAATCAACCATCTCGCAGGAAGACAATAAAAAGTCACAGACGATCAATGGGATTCATGCGGCAGAATATGCGGTAGCATTAGTGCTCCCTCGGGACTGTCGCGAGTGGCATGAGTCGCTCCACCAATCACCGCGTAACACATGGTACCCCCTCGCACTCTCCCACCCATCGACTCTGCTCTGCCTGGCGAGCGCGGTTTCCCTCTTGACACCCGTCTCCTCCCAACAACCCATCCTCTTTCCACTTTCCCGCTGCCCTCTTCCTGAGGTTTCACACGAGAGACATCATGGCCATACACATTTCCCGCTAGTGGGGGTTCTAATGGCAACCCACTAAACCTGCCACATTAGGCATTATCAAAGAAAACTGGCACGCTCTTTGAAAAGTTCAGCAAGGAGAAACCTGACGGTTCAGAGCTGAATAGCAGTGCTATTAAACCTTCCTCCGCTCACTATTTTGACGTGTCCTGCGCGTGTCCAGTGGGTTTATATTAAGCGATAGATAGCCTGCGTTTATATGATGCATACCAACTTACATCTTTGAGTTTGCACCGCTGGCATTTCGAGCCCATGATTTTTTTTCCGTTCGGCTTTGTTGAGTCAGTTCTCTTAGCTTCCGTGATTTATGTCTTACATGTCTTACAATTCCGTGCCCATACTGCGGTGTTAAAGGCAATAAATACTCTGGACCGTATGACGCTCGAATACGTTAGTTTCATCCGCTGGTTTTCTGCTGATCTGATGCTTTCTTTCCGTAAGTAGAAATACTCCGGGGTCAACTTTCAATGCGTCCCAAAACAGTAAAACTAAAACCAATAAACCAAGGCCACGCGCCTTGGCAGCAGCGCCGTCTCGCATCACCTGATTTATCAGGCGTATTGAATTTCCGCCGAGATTGAGATTTCGCTCGCAGCAATATGAATCCGCTCGCTCCGTATGACGGCATTCCTGGCTGCCGGCGGACGAGGTGGCCGTGGCGGCGGAGCAGAAATTGCATCCCGCTTCCACATCCAAGAGGCCTTGCATGTCTCTAGTATGAGGCCCCTTCCTGGTCGCGAGTTGTGATATTGAAAGCCACTTGCATACTAGTACTTCTCTCACATGTGCTCTACTGATGGCAAACTTTTCTTTATTCTCTTCTTCGAAGAAGTAGCGTTGCTGCGGGGATTGGACATTTGGTATGCAAGGCAAGTTGTCTGATAATGCTCTACCACGATATGTTTCTCCAGAGACGTGTGTTTGAGAAGGGAGGTATAGTCCTTCAGAAAAGTGTAGCAGTGCTAAGCGGATGCCATCACATTACTAAAATTGCGAATGAATTATATACGACTAAAATTCCAAGAAATGATTTTTATGACGTAAACAGTAGTAGCAACCAAGAGAAGGGAATAAATACTCTTCTAAACTTTCCTGTCGTCAAGACTGCATTATTAGTGCCGCAGTCCTGCAGTTTTTTTTTTAATATAAAGCATCCACTCAACCACGTTATAATTAATCTTCTCAATGCTTGCTGATACATTTGCTTCAGTGTAAAATTGCCGAAAAGCGCATTTTTCAGAACGTGTAATGTTAATCTTTCTCTTTTTGTCTAACACTTCTTTTTAGCTTAGCATTTGGTTTCCAAAGAAGTTGAAACAGAAAATTTCGGGTTAGAGCGCCTAGATTTCACTTGCTAAGCACTTTCTCTAGCTCCCAATTCGGTGTCACGCAAACGTTTTATAATAGTACCATTAAGACATGAATATTTATTCGTCGCTTATGAAGACACGCCGAGCTGCATGAAATACATGCACAGTAATGCTGAGAGCCATCTAGAATGAGAGCCATCTAGAATAGGAACTCCCAAGGAAGAGTTCGTGAAATGCTACTATCTATTCATGTCTCGTGTGCTAAACTTGTCACGCTCGCATTATTCGGCAATTTATCCTTTTTTCTGTTTATTTTTGTCAGGGCATGGCGAGGTACATAAATCATGTTCCTCAAACCACGACAGAAATGAGGAAAAAAAATCTGACACAAGGGCTCCTAACGAACAGTATCAATGGGGACATCAGCAGCTGCTCTCTGCTCATTACTCCCCTTTCTCCTCATATTTCGCTCTTCACACGTTCGATGACAACAATCTTTGTAAAATGAAGAGAAACAAGACAAGAAAATACAACAGCTGTAACAGACGCTCTTGCGCTTTCTTCAGTGCGTGGCACGTTACAAAGTAACAAATGCCTGATCAATCTATTGTACGGCGCGCTATCGGATTTTACATATATTCTCAAAGGGATTGTACGTTCGCCTCTTCGGGCACACGTCTGGGCTCAGTGCGAATCGGAGGCGTCACCTAGGCGAAAATATTGATGGCATAGTATACGTACAATAAGAAGAAAGTGGACAGTAGCAGCTTGATAGCAAGATGTTCAACTTGCTCTTTGTCTGGAGAAGAAAAAAATGAATCTTTCAGGGGTTTATCGTTTTCGTTAGTGTTCTGTGAATACAGCTCAGCTTTGTCCAGTACTTGTTTAAATCGTACCGATGAGTTTAACTGCTTTAACTGCACTAGGTTTTTTCGCATTCTACTAGTCAAGCGAAGTGTTATCAAGAAGCTGATATAACGTATGGCGTGAGAATTCTTCTGCTGTGCTTTAGTTTCTGTAGGCTTTTTGTGTAAATGTCACGGCAGCAAGAAGGCAGCATGAAGGAAATGAAGGGAAGGAAAAAGAAAGAAATACATAGGAAAAGATAAAAGAGAAAGATAGAAAGAAGGATAAAACAAGAGAAAGAAGGGTAGAAAAAAGAGAGAAAGATTGAATGAAGATAAAAAGAAAAGAAGGAGAGAGGATATAAAGAAATGGAGAGAAAGAAAGAAAGAAAAGGATAAAGAAAGAGAGGAAGAAAGTTTTCGCACAAATGAAAGAATGAAAGGGAGGATGTAGGAAAGAAAAAGGAAGAGGGCAGAAATTGAGAAAAAAAGGAAAAGGGTTAGGAAGAAGAAAGAAAAACTGGCAGGAGGAGAGTAGCAAGACACGAAGAAGAAGACAAACGAGTATTTACTGCGATACTGCACGGCACCGAATTTTCGGCAACCATCGTTCCAGAGCGTTCCTTCAACACAGCGCGCCCGAGGAACAACGCCCAATGTCACCCCCAACGTAACAGATGAGAAGCGAGAAAGAAACGACGACCAAAACTGGGGGAAGAAAACACGCCGTAAGGGCACAAGGAGAAGAAGAGGCGGCGTTGGGGCGGATGCTGCCAAGCTCCATCTTTCACTTGACGCTGTGCGCGAAGCAAAATTGCGTCGCGCCCAAGACCTGCCAAAGAAACGGCGAGAGATAAAAATGAAGCTGAGAGGTAAAGAAATGAAAAAAAAAGAGAGTGCGATTTCATCACAAGGTGAAGGAAACTCAGGGCGGCATTCGTTTTATTTTTCCTCCCGCTTTGTAGTAACACGCGAGAGCAGAGGAGAGGTGGTGAAAAAGAAGAACAGAGAAAGGCAGAGAGCATTCTAGAGATAGAAAGAGAGGAGGAGGACGGCGAGAGGGGACGCGGAGGGTAGCGCCCTAATCACATTTGGCGCCCACGCCATCTCATGCGCGCCGTCCCGGAATTAAAAGCGCGCCGGGGGAAGTGAAAGAAATGAGGAAGATGAGAACGAAAACGAAGTAAGGAATTCAGGCTCGAAGAAGCAATGCGAAAGATGGGGCGCTAAAGTATGAAGAAGACAGGGACGGGGATAACGACAGGCAGCGAACCCAGAACGCGCCCAATTTTCAGTGCTAGTGCTTATGCAGATTGCGATAACGAATACAAGAACTGAAAGCATCACCAGCATGTGATATAGATGCAGCTATGAAATATGAATATATATATATATATATATATATATATATATATATATATATATATATATATATATATATATATATATATATATATATATATATATATATATATATATATATATATATATATATATATATATATATATGTATGCATGCACAAAAGCAAGGAAAAGGCATTGCCAAAGGGGTAGCAGACGTAATCAGTAGTGAAGTCGACGGAAAAGTCAGAATCGGGCAGAAAGTCGCGCAGAACTTGGATTATGAAGCTGAAAAAAAAGAGTGGATGCGGAGGACGAAAGCTAAGGACTAAAAGAAAAATACGAGAAAACTGTAAGCATCGCAAGAGGGCGCCACGCGAGATATTCGCAAGGAAGCTTTCAGAATTGCGGAAAAGCAGTAGGGAGTGAAGAGAGCGTAGGCTAAATATGAACAAGCATAGGGGACGCGAGTGCGGGAAGCAAAAGGGGAAAGAGCTCCGTAACAAGACCGCGGCGTGCGTTGCTCGGAACGGCGCAGCTCGGCTCTGCACGCTCCAATGACACGGGGTGTCACAGGCGAGTGCCTGAAAGCGTGTCGCTAGAGGTCTCCCGTTTCTCCCTCGGCTTCCCTTCCCTCCCTTCCACCACATTCCCTTGCGAAAAATTTCTCGCCTAACTCGCTCGCGAAGAAGCAGGCACCAGCGCACCCTTCTATTTATCGAGCTCTTCTCGTTCCACCAGCACTTATTTCTTGTAAGCAGGACAGAAATAGAGAGAGAAGGAAAGGGAAGAAAGCGGCTTCAGCTCGTAGCTCGACTCATAGAAGGCCTTAGCCGCAGGGCTCGCGTTCTTTGCTCGCGACGAGTGCCCCACGCCAAACGGAGGGGTGGAAAAGGGCGTTGAAAGGGTAAAAAAAAGTGTTACAAATGGCCAGTCGTTTGGACGCCTCCAGGGTCGTTATCATTTACGCGAGCGCAGATGTGAACGACACCGCGACTTGCCGGGGCGGGGGCAATGTTTGGCCGTGAGGAGCACTCCCATGAGCGAAACCACCACTGTGACAACAACAAGCTTGAGAAAAAAAAAACGAAACGTGACAGAGAACAGGGGGTGGAAAGAAGCGAAGGGCTGGAAAAGGCGAATGAGGATGCAGAGGCTAGGAGCTGGAAGGGTAGAGACAAATACTGCAGCCTCTCTCGCGCATTTCTCCAGGGTGGACGTGGCCACGTTCTTTCGCATTTTCACGAGAGGCCTTATGAGCGTCATTTTGATCACACTTGCCCGAAGCGTGTATTTTAGCACAGAGAGAAGCGAACCAATAGCTGCTCTCGTGGAAAATTGGATGTGAGGACGCTACTGCTGAACGAGGGAGGCGGCATGTTGCACGGTGTCGCCATCTGTGACTTACTTTTTTTTTGTGGCCTGAGACGCTTTGGGACGTTAAACGGCCATAAACCAAACAAAAACCAAACCAGACTTACTTTTTTTTTCGCTTTTTGATATTGGAACAGCCTGTCATTAAAGTGCACTCACTGTAATATATTTTAAAAGCGTTTCATACTTGGCCTTAGCGGTCTCATTATAAGCTTAGTATTTCCTCCTAAAAACACCATTAGAGACTCCACGTTCCTCGGGAATATTTTATGGCGTTTAACGTTCGCCAGGCATGAGAAAATGTGCGTGTGAAAGGATTTTAGCTAAATTGTGTACGCAGCCATTTCCTAGTCAGCGTAATGTGCGTCATTCTTACCAAAATCAGTGCAGTAAGCTGCTTTAAAAGCAGTGATTACTCATTTTACATTTTAATGGAGTGGCTGATTTTATCTCCAAGTTATTCACTGAAATTGGTGAAATTGTAATTGTTTTTCTTTTACAGCTTTGACCTTCCGATCCTGTGGCCCATGTAAGTTGTCATTTGTGTCCACATGCTCGTCGTCTGTTAAATTTGTACTTAAAGATGTTTGCGTTGTAATGAAGACTGTTTTACTACCATGACCTTTTCACTGAACTAAGTGTATTTTTATTTTTTATTTTGAGCCTATTTGCAGCAAGTATTTTCATTAATTCTTGACCTCGTCAGCCTCCTCGCTTAGTCAATCTTTCGTTTCATCTGAAACAGATCAGTCGCGCCAGACATGTTACCTCCTCTACAGTTATGTTCTTTTAAATAAGCGTTATTTTACTAAAATAAGAGACCTCGGGATGTTCAGTAAGAGTAACATTTTCTCATTTCCATGTATCCGCACTAGTTTTCAAGTCTTGATAAGTTGCTTCTTCAAATCTGGCTCTCCCATGCCGTAGCTTTTTCCTGTTTATGCTATATGGCAGCGCTTTCTTTCTCTATTCAGTTTTCATTGCCTCAAGTTTATTTGCATTGTTATAAGAAAGTGTAAAATTTTAGAAAAAGCCTGTTCACACGAAGGACTAGTTACACAAAAAGCACGAATTAGCCCCACGTACCTATGTAGCGCCCCCACCTGTAAAGCGTGCACTGCCGCATTAAGAGTAGGTGTGCAAAAAATCAACCTTTTAAAAAAAAATATGAAAAATTAGTCACTTGATTCTCCCGTGCCAAACGCATCAGGCTCGGCCCGCTCCGATTTCTTCCATGAAACTTTTGGTTCTTTATTGAACCGTAAAAAGTCAATAGAGTCAATAACTTTGCGGGAAAATTTCCCGGTGATCCGAAGGCCCTTTGAATTTTTAAGACTGCATAGTTTTCCTCATAGAAAAATTTAGAGAACAACAAATATTTTGCTTTTACGCTCGAAGCCTGTTATAGATAGTGCATACGCATTAAGACTTTGTACCCCACAGCAAAACATTTTCAGTGCAAATTATTTACCGTTACATTAGTTGATTATTCTAGCTCTAAAAGCACCATTTTGCAATTTTGAAAAGCTTTTAAGGGATTTAAAATTATCCAGCAGCTCTCTATAACATATACGGTCTCATTAAAAGCTGTAACTAGAATACGGCAGAATACATTTCAGATAAAAAATGGTTTATGGCTTATGGGGGCTTAACGTCCGAAAACGACTCAGGCTATGAGGGACACTGTAGTGAAGGGCTCCGGATATTTCGACCACCTGGGGTTCTTTAACGTGTACTGACATCGCACAGTTCACGGGCCTCTAGAATTTCGCCTCCATCGAAATGCGGCCGCCGCGGCCGGGATCGAACCCGTGTATTTCGGGCCAGGAGCCGATCACCATTACGACTGAGCCACCGCGGCGGCCTGTGATAAAAAAAAAGGTCCAACTTACAAAGAAATGGGTTTTGCAGCGTTTTCAGCCATGTCTTTTATGCAGAGGTGTTTTTTTTAGGTGGGAAAAATGTTTTAAGTTGAGCGCCTGCCACTGCACTGCAGAACACGGCCGGGGCACCGCTCAGAATGTTGTGTTGTGTTTACACGAGAATGGTATGCGATAGTAGCTTGAAAATACTCCAGAGGACGTCGGGAAGAGCGATCGAGACTGCCTCAGGATCTCGCCACCTCTGCGCTCTGCTTGCTCCTGCTCCCACTCCCACCCACAATTCAACCGGAGCCGACGCAATTCCCTGAGCTCCCAAATTTTTCAATGGCAGTTAATCGCCTAATAAAGAAGGCGCAATAAGGTCTTTATTACAACTACAGAATTAAGACAATTTGTCGTTCCAGCGGAGCATGCCGCGAAGTCAGATGTTTTGTTCTAGTGTTGCCCTTGTATGAATGGAGCATGTGATATGTTTTGAATAGCAGGAGTCGATTTGACATCTTCCAGAAAGTTTGTTTATTCTGAGCGTAGGGAAGTGTGAAGAACTTCAATACCAGAGATGCTTCGTAGTCGTATTACTAGGTCAACAATGAGGTCGCGCTGCACCCAGTTGTGGTGTACTTCCGCCTCGAAGCCTTTTCAGTGAAATTGTTTGTTGCCATTCCAGACAGTCCAGAACACAATTCTGGTGCTGTATAAACATTTTAAGGTAAATTTTTGAAGAAGTTAAAGATCTACCGGAAGTGGGAAAATTCGTTACTTCTACGAAGGCGCCTCATCCTAGTATGTAAAAAACGTTAGTTAACCTGTGCCACCACCAAGATAATAATATTTAAGCTTTAAAAAAATTGGACGGGGTCGAGGGCACACTCTGGTGCGTTTGGCATAAAATGACCGCATTCTGCATCGGTCATATTTGTGAGGATACGTGATAAAAACCTTTAGAAGGATGTTTCCTATAACAAAATGTGGGTTTATTAAGGAATTCAGTTCTGAGCCGCTACCGTTGGCAATGAGGACGTGACGTGGGCTTCTGGCAACTTATAAAGGAAGATGAAAAGAAGAAAAGGAAAAAAAATACAATAAAATTCGAAGGAATACGTAATTACTTTTTTTATTGGCAATGGGATAGCAATAGAAACTGCTGATGCTTTTTCCGGAAGTGAAGCCACTTCTGGTCTGGTGAGGTCACTTCCTTCAGCCAATCGGGAATATCTGCTGTGGCGACGTCGCTTCTCTCTAGCCAACCTTAGAATTTTATGACCGACCACACATTTTTTTTTCGCTGTGAATTTTCTTGCTATCCCAATATATACCAATGCCTGGGCGCTATCTGCGCCAAGAAAGCACTCAGCAGTAGCGGATGATGATTCGTGTCAAATTATGACAGCCATTCAGGCGCACACAATTTGTCTGCATGCATTAATTCTTATAAACGTGTATATGCGGGCGTAGCTCGAAAACTCTAGCAGAAAATGTCGTTGGTTAAACTTCCTTATACTTAAAATGTATCTAGATCCCCTGATAACATCAGTACAGTGTAAAACATGCGTTTTTTTTTTCAGGAGAAGTCGTTGAAGTACTCGGTGGTTTGATAGATAAAAGTATAAGCAAACACTGATGTTTTTGAACAGAAGGAAAGCATTTAACGAGACTAATTCTACAAAACTGAGTGCACACGCTATGTTAATTTTAGCAGCGTGTAAAGTTTTACATGCGGCGAAGAAAAGTTTGCGGAGCCACCTTGAAGGTCGAAGCCGGGTCACAAGCACATAAAAACAGTGCTTGTGACCCCGGCTTGTAGAAATACACGTGGTTTAAGTCATCGCAGGAACTAAGAACTTGGAGCTGACCCGTGCTCGCCAGCCATGACTCAAAAGACAATCACCGCTCATTACACTACTCGTCTTGTGCAGATATGTTTCCTGCGCGATTGAACTACTGTCATCACTGAGTGAGGCGCGTAACATTATGTAAAGTCGTTACGAGTGAGTAATGTTACTTTTCTTCGCGCTTTAGCACCGGGGAGCAGACATAGGGTATGGAGGGTTTTACAAAAACGTCAAAGGAGTACTGATTCGTTGATTCTTCAAATACTGCGTTTTAGTCCAGCATTTATGGTCACAACGCAAGGCAAATCGAGGTTCTAGGATATTTTATACCACCTGAGGTCTTTACCGGGCATTTAAATCTCAATTCTTGAATGTTTCCACATCTGACTTTAACGGACAGTCAGTAGCTATGGTGGAGACTGAATCTGTGACCTCGTATTGAGTAGATGAACACTTTGACAATGTCCTGCCATTGCGGGTGCTTCGAGAAAGCGGCTGACTTTCCAAAGCAGCCATTTCAAAGTCAATGATGGCACCCTTATCGTATTCGCAACCACTGCTCTTCATGCTTCTTGCGAAAGCATATGCCATTACACAACTTCCTACCTCGTCGTCAGTTAAATTGAAAGAACTGTTATATCACAAAAAATGGCGCCATTTTTTGCTCTGTACGTGTTCCTCTTGAGATAAGTGGGAGCAGATGATTTAAAGAGTTGCCAGATTAATGTATACTTGCAAAAAGTAGACGTGCTCCGCAGGAACAGCGTTTCGCTGACCAGGTACGCAAGGTTCTATGGCTTATTTTTCTTGCGATAACAGCAGCACGTCAATATAGCTTGAGGCAAAAGAAAAAAATTCTCCCATTTTTTTGCCACCCTTTTTTCTGCCTATTTAACTGGAGGGGGCAACATCCTTCTGTCGACTCGACTGGGATGCATGTGATGGTGGCAACGACTACCGTGATCGTGCTATGAATTGTCAATGTGGCCACACAGTTTGCAACCTTAGTGCTCTGGTGGTTTCGTGGCCTATTGCAGACAAGGTGAAGTAGTGGTTCTGCTCGCAGTCTTACATAACCAACCAATTTTGTTGCTCGGGACTGAAAATAGACACCTAGGTGCTAGTGTGAAGCTTTCCCGACGACTTCACTAGAGTTCACTTTCTGACCATAATACTTTTGTAGCTCTTCTTCGTTGTTCATCAACATGAGTATTGAACCACGAACAGCCACGAACTTCGAATTGGTAACCGTTTAGTAGGTGTTGTGGCGAAGAAGTAAAAAAAAGCCTTAAAAAGCTGCACATTTGGACTACTTTGTTTCGCGAGGCAGTTAAAATGTAGTTTTAATTCACTTGTGAAAGCGTGCTGCCTCGAGCCACTCGCCTTCATGTTGCTGAAGCACTGGACAGACGCTTGCTTCACAGACACATTCTTCCCACATTAGCAAAAGAAAGAAAACACGAAGAGTTATTCCACTCAAGGCACATCATTGATTCGCTTGTGCAATGGTAAACGAGCATTATGCATGTACACAGGGCGAAAATAACTATAACGTCATTAAAAAAAGCTAATTTTCTCCAGGCAGTTGCCAAGATGGTGCGAGCAAACTACAGAGCAAAGCACAATCAAGGAAACCAACAAACAGCGGCCGCGTTTTTATGGAGGCTAAACGCTAAGGCGTCCGTGTGCTGTGCGATGTCAGTGCACGTTAAAGATCCCCAGGTGGTCGAAATTATTCCGGAGCCCTCCACTATGGCACCTCTCTCTTCCTTTCTTATTTCACTCTCTACTTTATCCCTTCCCTTACGGCGCAGTTCATGTGTCCAACGATATATGAGACAGATACTGCGCCATTTCCTTCCCCAAAAACCAATTATTATTATTATTTTTATTATTATTATTCTTGTTTTCGCTTTTTTGCTTCATGCTTGCTGTCACGCCTAGTTTATATGTCTTTTTTTTTTCTATCGCCTTGACTGCTGCATTACCTCCCCTGAGTGTATTCCTTTGTAGTGAAATAAATTTACATTTTGTGCGTGTGAATGGTGTACCAGCACCAAGACCTTTGGGTTGTTCCTGGGCACCGAAAAATAAAGATTAATTAATTGATTGATTGATTATTATTATTATTATTATTATTATTATTATTATTATTAATATTATTATTATTATTATTATTATTATTATTATTATTATTATTATTATTATTAACGAACAAACAAACAAACAAAATGAAAGAGAGGTAGCGAATGGAGTGAAAGAAAAACAGCAAGCGAGAGAGAAAGAAGGAAGGGAGAAAAAGTAAAAGGAAGAAGGAAAAAAGATATCAACAAAGGAAGAGAAACAAACAAAGGAAGAAATAAATAAAGAAGGAAATAGAAGAATAGAGGATGGAAGGAAGAAAGAACGGTAGAAAAAATAAAGAATAGGACGCCAGCACTTAACACGGTGTGGAGAAATTGTGTAGGAACCGCTGTTTTCAACTTGAAGTTTTCCTGAAGAAAACGGCCTAAGAAATGCCCCAAACAGAACGGGTGAGTCGCTTGTCTCTTTGTTTTTTTAGAAAAAGGAAAAAAAGGCCCCTTAGAAGTTCCGAGAAGGTTTCAGAGTTTGGAAAGCTCCACGTGTAAGACGTACCATCTTCGGCTGTGCGCGCCCCGCCTTAAATGGCGGGCGAGGATAGCGGCCTTTGCAGACCTAACCTGTCATATGCAACACGCCGCAATATATAGCTCGTCCAGTAATATCGTCTCCGTTCTCGATTCCCACATGTGGAGAACTGATGATAGGAGAGGTGGAGACAATAACGGTCTTTTTTTCTTTCATTCCATATTTCTCACAAAACCCGCTTAAAGATGCTTCGAAAGCGTCAGTCGCCTATTTGGGGCACAAAAGAGAAACAGTGATAGCAGTATTTCTCAAAGGAGAAGCGAGCGCTTTAGTTGTCATCTGCTTTAATCATGCTGAACTTTTAACAGATTCCGTCTTCGCAGCTGTTTTTTACTCCCGCAGTGAATCGGCACACTAAGGCTTCGAGAACTTGAAGATTTCTCTCACGTATATGCAGAACTGAATGAAGTCTTAGAAATAAAACAACTTGTAAAGCCCATTCAGAGTACGTAACCAGAAAGAGAAGTAGCTGCGAAATCTATCTCCTCGCTCGGTTTTTTTTTATATACTTCACTTTCCGGGCCAGAAAAAAAAAACACGAATAATAGTTTTCGAGCATCGGGAAATAAATGAAAATATCTCAACCCCTTATGCTCGGGTAGAGGAGCCAACAGATAACAAATAATAAATTAGCAAAAAAAGGAAAATGAAACGAGGATTCTTTCGGCAACAGGCATTGCTAGGCAAGAAAACGCAATCACGGACCGTATTGTCGGCGGAAAATAGGCGCTGGATTTGAAGGGTGCGGACAAAGGTGCCAGAATAAAAGGAGAGGGAAAATGCAGGGGGTTAGGAGACAGAAAGAGCTCAAGATAGCAAAAACTAAAAATAAAAGAGAGAAAGCGAAGGAGAAAAGGGAAATGTGAAAATACCCCGCCTTTCTTTTAACTCACAAGCCGGACGTGTCGGGCTGTATTTTGTCCTTATTTTTTTCTTCAAAACTTCTTTCACATTTTACTATCCTCTAGAGTCGGCACAGCCTTACCGTCGCTCACCGCTGATTCTCAGTCCTTTCCCCTGTCTTTCGTCCCTTCTTACTTGTGGTGTTGTGTGCGTTTCTTCCAACGGGACTTCTCCGCTGCGAGCGCTGCAGTCGTTCTTTTCTGCCTTCTGTCTCTCCGAACCTCCCTCTCCCGGCTCGAACAAATTTGATCTCGCTCATACGGGCTGCGAAATTGCTCAGCGCGAATTGAAAAGGCTGATTTCACAGCGCACGAGGGAGATGAATTGTCCCAGCGTCGGACGTCCTCCGCGTTTTGCGCGGCGGGCGTTGCTTCTGAAACCTCCTTGGAAACGCTCTTTCAAAACTGCAGCCGCCGTACACGGGCCGTGCGGAGAAGGGCGGAGGAGGTTTACGTGGCCTCGGCAACGAACCGATTCTCCGCATTATTGCGTTCGCAAGAAATTTAAAGAGGCGCTCTCTGGCGGCTCTAGTTGTTGCTCCTCATGTTCCAACGTCTGGCGCGGCGCAGCGCCGAGCGCGCCGCCAGCGTTGCACCAGGGAGCGTTAAGACGTACCCAGCGTCACGGTGCTTCGATGTGAAGGGAGAGGTACATAAAGAGAGAGAAAAAAGAGAGAAAGAGGGAGTGAGGGAAGAATGCGTTCTTTAGTAGGGGAAAAATGAGGCGTTCCCTTGCTCGCCAGTGATACGTACCACATGTCGTCCATATTGCACTTTAGCTGACGCCTGCCCACCCGAAGTCTTTTACACAAGTAATGGCATCGTAGGAACGCACGCGTGCAATACGTCGACATTAGCATATGCAGAACGCGATCAACCTTTTTTTTTCAGGCTCATTGATTTGTATGGTTCATGAACAGCGTTCAACGATCTGCAGTTTTAACCGTGACGCTATTGCCGTTCGGCTTAATTCAAGCGGTGCTGTAAGACGAACGAGGATTTGGTACTGATGTAAGTGAGTGGTTAATTACTTATTTATATTGAGTACTGCTAACTCCAGGTTGCAGCTGTAGCAGAGTAGGGCTTATATCTTTACAACAACAAGAAGAAATACAAAAGAAAAACGGACAATCAGGCGCTTAATATAGTGGTAAAACACTAATGTTGGTTGTAGTAAAGAAGCAAATTGGGCTAGTTGGTGTTGGATCATGACGAAGGAACATTACTGCACTAAGAGGACGAACAGAACCACGTAATGTTCTGCGCCACGTCACGCGCCACCTTCGTCTGGCGTTTACTCATTTCGTACACGTGCAGAGTGCATTCATGAATATTTCATCTACAAGCAAATAACTGGCCGCAAAAATGTCTCCCAGTCCGTCTTCTGACGAGTTCTTCCACAGAAATGGCTTTCCGCTAGGCTGGCTGGAATTAGAAAGACAAGTCCAAATACTTAAAAGGTATTTATCTGAGGCATTCTTCACCCTCTTCTTACGAATTAAATGGCACATTGAAAAGTTTCCTTTGGGTCATTGAAATAAAAAGGAATTTTGTGAATAGTTAGAAGAGCCTCCCTGCTTAACATTCAATTATGTCAGGAGCTGGAAAATTTCCAAGAAGCCTCCAAAGTAGGACTAACCAGTCAGCCCCCGCTCGCCGCCTACAGCACTGGATTTTAACAAGCGCACGCGTGACGCGGCGAGAAATCCCACGGATCTGTCGATGGCGTGAGGCGAGCTGCGCACTTGCCTTTTTCACCGCGGTGCTGGAGCGGTTGGCGCGCCCTCCGTTGGCGGAGCAGGCGGCCGCCGGCGCTGGCCTCGGGCAGGTCATCCGCGACGCGCATGGGGCAACTCACGCAGAACAGCCTGCCTGGGACGCCCGGGGGCGGCGGGATGCAAGGCCTGGCCACGGGCCTGCGTAGGAGGAATGCAGAGAGAGAAGTGATAATCCGATCACCACCAACAAAATCGTCAGCATCCTCTATATCATTAGCATATCACCATCATCATCATGATCATCACTAGAACCACCACCTCCACCATCATAATCATAGCCGAGTGGGATACACTGCCGGACAAACCCATATCTCAGTGACCTCAAGTTTTTTTTTTTTTTTGCTCTCCCAACGACGGTGGCCTTGTTTCTTCTGAAGACGCGGTCAGCTTGTCACATCATATGGGCTACGGTAGTCCTCATCGATTGCATTTTATTTGTCTTGGAGTACATTCCAACGCTTCAAAACTGGTGCCATGTCTGCACGCTGAGAATCCGAAGACAATGTCATCTCCAGGGTCGCCCACATTATTGTGGGTGAGGGTTCATGGTATATGGTTTAAGGGAAGGTTTGACGTCCCAAAGCTACTGTGGCTATGAGGGGCGCCGTAGTGAAGGGCTCCGGAAATTTCGGACACCCGAAATTCTTTAACGTGCACTTACATCGCACAGTACATATGCCTATAGAATCTTGTCTGCATCGAAATACGATCGTCGATAGCTCAGTTGGCTGAGCGGTGGACTGTATACGTTAAAGCTACGTGGGTGAAGGAGAGTGATTCTTGAAATGAGGTTAAATAGAAAAGCTTTATTTACTTTTTGAGTCGCGGGTATTCTCTTGCTCTTAAGTTCATAAATATTGAGCCTAAGTAGCGACTGGTAAAATTCAGGAGCTAAATACACAGCGCAAGAGTTAACTTCAGGAGGAAAAAATTGCATAGTTATTCTAATAAAAAGTATAGTACTTGCGTAGGTGTCTACAGGGCTCTTCAAGCGCGAAAATTAGCCTTGCCATTAAACGCACCTTTCACGCAGAGTCGGTTTACACGAAAACCTTTCTTTAGCGCGCGGAAATTTTAGACCCCCCTCCCTTCTCTTCCCTCAGAAAGAGGAGAATTTTGTACCTTACAACTCGAAATGCCAAGAGCTATGAGATATTGCGCGTTTTTTCTATTCCAAAAAAAAAAGGCCAACGAACTATCAGCATCAAATGGAAAGTGAACAGTATAACTGTAAAAAGAACACAAAAGACAAAAATGTTGGCTGTTAGAAAAGAAATACAAAACCGGGTTCATTAACACTTCCACACGTCCGCCTTCGGGGCATCAATTTGAAAATCAAGTGTGCTAGTAATAAGTCTCCCTAAACTGTTCTAATTTTACTTTCCAGTTCCAATTGTCTTCTTTTCGCCTTATTTTGCGCTGACAGTACATGTCCCGAGGGCAGAAAAGTCTTGCGCCGACGAGGTAAAACTTAAGCGCCGTAGCGCACTCACTAGTAGGCGGAGCCTGAAGCTCGGGGAAGGTGCGGGCGTGAAAGCTCTGAAGAAGTGAATAACGTGATCAGATAAAATTTGGCTACAGACCCAACAAAGACTTAAGCAAAGAAAAAAGTATATTGCGAAGTAATAAATAGTGACTTGCGAAGTTGTAAGACTTTAAAGGAAGAAGACATAAAACGTAAAAAAATATAAAAAAATCCTTTGGACAGATTGAAACGCAAAGAAGTGGGAACTCTCAGGAAATTTTATCCGGTATGGCAGTAATCCAGGAGACAGGAAGAAAAAGAAAATACGACGAGCAGAAAGACAGCAGTGAGAAGACACTGCGCAAACCGAAAAGATGAATGAAGACAACACGGAGCAGTGCCCATAAAGATAACAAATGCCAGCACCTCATTATTTCCGCGCAGGGCAAACACAGCCTACATTCGACGAGCGCCAGTCAGCCTCTGCTCTCGTGTACTGTTTGTCTGGTGCACTCCTTTATTTTTCTACTGCAGTATGGCAAGGAGGGATTGGCCGGGATCACCTGCATGCGCGAGAACTGATAGCATACGCTTATTATGGAGTGCGCTGGGAAGAACCTTGCCGCTTGCTTGCTCTTGGTGACCGCTGCGCACGCTCAGACGAGTATGGCGACTGCCTTCTGCCAGAGTCACTAGATAAACTTATCCAGTGACTCTACCTTCTGCCGCGTGCCTTCTCTCTCTCTCTCCTCTCTCATTCTGCTTCCTTTCTTCCTTGCCAGGAGTGTCGCCCTAATGTGGCATCTAACATAAAAGCAGAGTTACCCCAACAGAATGATTCATTTGAAATGTAGAACACTAGAGACAGCACCCTAGGCCTGTAAGCTCAAAAGGATTAGAGCATGCTGGGCTCTGGGAAAAGAATGAGGATGCTCGAAAGAAATTAAGTGGAACCGGCCAGATTTTGCTAGATTAACTGAGCAGATGCCGATGCCTGATTGCGCGTAGCCAGCGCATGTGTGCAGATAGTTTAGTTTGATTTTTGCAGATAATAGCGCGTGTACCAGAGTTCATTTCCTGGAGCGCCAGCAGTATTTGATGTGTGGTTCATACGTGGGAAGAACAACAGAGAGGGGGGGGGGGGCATACTAACTGGCTCCTAAATTAGTTAAACAGACTGCATGTGAGGAGGTGCAGGCGGCGCGAAGCCAGCAGTCCGTAAGGAAATGCTGGCGCGTGTGTTGTACGGCGCTCGCAGCTACAGTGGCCATTGCCCGCATTTAGCCGTTGTGAGTTTGTTTGTCTGAAGCCTGCTTCTGGCAGGTGGCAACCTTTCCTTGTACATATAGACCTGGAAGGTTCTGATGACGTCACAAGGCAACCTGACCTTGTGTCAGGTGAGCCACCTGCTTCATAAAGAAGGTGGCTCACATTTTATAAAGAAGAGACACCAGAGCAAACAGCGCAGCGTAGCAATGATGAAAAATTGTGAAGGAAACCCTGCTAGCACACTTATTCGCATCTGTTCTAACTACGCAAATCGGCTGCCGTTTCTTTTCATTTGCTGTTCACATTATTCCGAAAAGTGGCAGGCAGAAGCGTCGCGAGCAGCTCGTCCACGTATTGTTAGGATAAGATTAATCCAGAGGCGGGAATTTTTCAAGCGCCACGATGGCAGAGTGGCACATGCTGCGCGCACCTGGAGCTTCCAAGAGAGAAACCCGTACGGACTGGCAAGCGGCTACCCCGAGTGACTGCGATTCAGGGTCACTTCTTAAACCCGAAGCAGTGCGCTAAATCTGAATTTTTTTCGTGCATCTTCAGGCAACGGCACGAGAGCTTCTCAGATTTGCAAATAACTTACACTTTCTTCATTACAATCAGCCGTTCGATACATGCAGATCTACACTTTCTGGCTAAAAACGCGTGGAACCTAGCGAACGCTAGTATTTCTGCTCGATTTCAGTGGTTCCCATCCTTCGAGGTACAATGAGCGATAAGGCAGCTCGCCTGGGGCGAAAGAGAAACTGCCGAGGGTCGTACGAAATGAACGAATGTGAAAAGCCAACGCTCCGCCCATCCAATGCGAAAGCATGACGGCAGTTCATGCAGAGCTGCCGTTGGGTCTGCTCTGTACAAACAGAGCCCAGCACAGGCCTGCAAACTTCCCCTGTGTGGATACAAAATGGACAAGAACGCATTGCTGTTGTTTCCCGCCAACTACCCCTCTTGTTTGCTTCCTTCACATAAGCCCATATCAAAGTGAGCGCCACCCTGCGGCGTCCTTGGTCCCTTCACAGGGCTCTCTCGCGCAAACGCTCTCCAGGGAGAGTAATAGTCCGCCCTTTGGGTTAATCCCTCCACCAGGGAGCCTGTGTGACCCGCGGACACGAACTCTAGGCATTAGGAGAAAACGGGATCAATTCCATTTCCTTTCTCGAGCTCGTGGATCGGGGGGGAGGTCTTACGAGCAACCCACACTTGGTAAAAGTATCTCTATAACAAGAGCACTTGTAAACAGCGTAAACAGGAAAGCAAGCTCTGCTAGGAGAGAAATTTAACGCACGCAGTGTTTCAGTGGTGCACAATGCCTGAAAAAAAGATGAAAGGACATCGCTTAACTTAGTAGAAATATTGCTTGGCTGAGAAATTCTGAGGTCTATCAGCTACATCACCAACGACAGCAACCAAAAATTATCAGGTATAACAGCTACTAAGTAAATTATGCATATAAAAATATGCAGAAGAAGGAACAATTTTCTCTATATAAGCATCTATTACGGAGAAACGACGCCCATTGACGTTTGTTTGAAGACATTGTCTTTGTTTTATACGCCGCGATATCTCTGTGGCTTCAGCGTTCCGCTGCTCACCCCAATTTCGCGCCCTCGACACCAGCCGTGCCTGTAGTATTCGGTGGAGTAGAAATCCAAAAACGCCTGTATGCTGTTCGGTTCACCGCATGGTAAAGAACCCGAGACGGTTTAAATTAATCCGGAGTCATACACTACGGTGTCTCTCAAAGCTTCCTGTTTTCTGTTAACGGCACGAACCTGACTGGTATCTGCATACGTGTACATAAGTTTTTTTCTTTGAGAGCTATGGGTGCGTATGCGTGATTTTCAGGAACGTTGAAAATATGTTTTTCATCTAATTACATCGTCAAAAGCGCTAGTTTTTCTCTATTTTCTCGGCTGAAGAAATGGTTTGATCATGTGCTCTGTTCGTGATATTAACAACGTTGGAACTTTTCTTCTCACCACCATTTTTATTTTTTTATTCAAAAATTTTACCTAAATCTCGTTATAACTATTTGCCTGATTCTTGAATATCTTAATAATGGTAGCGTTGTGTTGGTTTTTAGAACTGATGTTCTCGCCATTCAAATAGTAGAGCGGTACCTATTCCCAGTTGAAGCCCTTCACTTGCTTCGAATGTCTTCTCCTGTGAGATAGTAACTCTGCGGCAAAGTGCTCTTCACAGCAGAAGAGAGCAAGGTGGCCGTTTAATGGTCTGACAAATGAAGGTATTTCATTTTGTAAGAGGCTAAATCCGCTGACATGTACTCTATAAATTAATTCTCCAAATTATTTTTTTCTCGAGATGTTAGGCCAACGTTATGTATACATTAGTCCGATGTATACGAAAGCTGTAAGGCGCTTCTCTGTAGTCGAGGGTTTGACGGCATACCATCTGGTCAGGAATCATCGTGATACAGATTGCTGGTCACTGCCAAAGTCAAAAGATCAAAAGACGTTTCGGGAGCACTACGGCTCCCTTGTTCACTATGAAGCAATCGGCGCACGGATCCGTTCTTTTGAACCTGAGGGAGCATTAGAACGACGTCCGAAACCTGAAAGCAGCATCTAACGCCATCGCCAGAGCATGTGCAAGAATCCAGCCATGAGATTAACTGGGATCAAGTAAAGATATTGACAACAGAAAAGAACACATGAGCACGGCAGAATCTTGAGTCCCTTATCATATAGACATCGTCTAACACATTCAGCAGGAACGACGGAACTCTACATCCTATCTATGCTAAATCATTAGAAACGCTACTGGGTGCCACAAAAGAACGGATCCGTGCGCCGATTGCTTCATAGTGAACAAGGGAGCCGTAGTGCTCCCGAAACGTCTTTTCACCTTTTGACTTTGGCCAGTGACCAGCAATCTGCATCGCTCTTCTCTGTAGCCATACAGCTTTGCTCATCTGGATGCCAATCAATTATTGGCCGTAAATTCTTGTAATATTGATAGTACATGGCGACACCATAATTGCTAGAAAAAAAAGTTGTAGTGTATAACGTTCATAAACCGAGTAGACGCACAAAACCGTGTGTTCATTCTTCAATTAGAAGGGACACTTAGGACCCGCGGTTAAGCAATGCGCAACAGCACTGGCAGGTGGCTGGTTCTACCAAAGCCATCGGTAGGTATTGTGCGACACGTTTTGCTCTTCTTGAGAAACCTCTCGCGTCCAATGATTTAATTGCCGCCTGACACGATGGTCAGTTTGCACGCCGTCCGGTGGGCAGGTTGTGATGACGCCACAAGGTCACGTGACATTGGTCGCGCGACACCCTCCTCACATTGGGTGCAGGTGACACAAGACAAGAGGAAAAGAAAAGATGACTAGATTCTTGTCCGGAGTTGGTACGGCTGGAATAGTGCTTCTTTACTAATATACACGTGCGCGGTTAAGTGTGCCATAAAGTGCCATGCAAAAGTACCATATTCACATTGCTTGCATTATCGCTGTTGTAAGCCACAAAATTAGCCCACAGTTACCCTATCATGCATTAAGCCTAACTCTAAGTGGTAAAAAAAGAAATAGAGGTCCGACACGGTCTATTTTCTAATGTATGCCTTAATGGTTTATATAAGGATGCGCTAAAGACGAGATAAAGAACGAAACTTGGCAAGACAAATGTTCGCGGAAACAAGATTGTATAGGCATGACACGCGCGGAATTGCACGGTACGAGCGCTTAAACGTGAGGCTAGGAGCGTGGGGACAAATGAATAGAAAAGTAGTATTGATGAGACAGGCGCACAGAGGAAGCTACACCAGACGGAGCGAGACCGCCGGTAACACGACATTGATTTGGCCTCGCCCAGTGTTTATTCAGTGTGGTCTATTTCCATCCCGTCCCCGTCGGGCTCCGCACCCGGTGGGGAGCCCAAGGAAACCGCTCGGGCAGAAGGCACGTACGGTGACTGAGCTCGAAAAAAGGGACGATCAGCGGCTCCTTTGCATGCGTGGCGAGATGTAGCGCATTTATTTGTGCTCACGTTTGCGCCTCGAGGCTTTGCTGAACGGCAGCCTGTACCCGATCATTGTTTGCACGAATTCCTCCCGGAATGAACAAATGGTCTTGAGCGAACGATACAAGAGCAGCCTTCAAAGAGAAGTAGAGGTAGTGTTACGTCTATGCACTTCTCAGAAGCATTAAGAAAGGACGGAAATGCATCCTATTACGTGTCAAGCATAAAAAGGGCCGAATTGCTGTTGCGTCAAACGCCGCGAGGCACCGGATGGTACTGCAGTAAAGAAGCAAGTTGGGCTAGTTGGTGCAGGGTCGTGGCTGGAAGAAAGGTTACTGCACTAAATAGACAAACACCGCAGAAAGAAGAAGACATGCGTAGATTGCAAATTTTTGTACATTGACAATACGTGAATAAGCAACGGTAGAGTCGCCGCTAAGATTTCTGTTCCTCTGCCTGCTATGATTTTAGTTTTGGAAGGCTCTGTGCAGATGCCTTCTGCGTGTCTCAATAGAGTTAGAGTTTGCCCATCATGCCTTGCTCTTTCCGTGGTCCTTCTCTCTTAACGCAGTAACGTTCCTCCAGTCATGACCGGAAGGCACACTGCTTTCAGGCATGTTGTTTCTAAGGTCGGCTACTCTTGACGATCGTATTTAGTCTGCGAGTACTCTCCGGTTCTTTCGTTTTCTTTTTTTTTCATGTCACATGGAACCGACTGCATCCGAAGAATGGAAGCTTCACCACCAATCCTGCCAGTTTCATGGCAGTGTGCAACGACTGCTCCTCGAAAGGCTCCTTTACAAGGCGGCTCCTTTGCGGAAAACTAGGGGAACCAGCACGTAATGCAAATAAACGTCCTCCACGACTCAAAAGGAGAAGCGTTCAGGAGTGTGGTCTTGCTCGGTTTGAAGCTAGAATGCCTGGTATTTTAACGCGTGAATAAAGTAAACAATTCCGGACAAACTTCAACACAAGGATCCTTTTCATGGCTCGGCGAGCACCATTGAATGTAGAGAGAAGAAAACAAGGAACCACAATGGTGTCGTGATGGGTAGCCAGCTTCTTCGGTCGGCTGTTTTCTTTCCTCGGAAAACCGCCCGCGCTCAGGAGACGTGTCTATGCGAAAGGACGCGAGGCTTAGTGAAGAAAAGGAAAAGAGCCGCATGCTAAACTTTGTGCGAGTCAACCATCAAACTCAGCGGCAGGCATGTTTTCTCAGTGATGGCGCGCCACTGAAGGGCAGCTGAACTAACTGTCAAAAAGAAAAAAAAATGATGCACAGACAATACTCACAAGAATAAAAAGTCTTTTAGATTCGTCAACGACGTTATTTTAGTTGCGACATGCGTCGCAACGTTCCAGGCTTCCTTTGTGTTCGCAAAGCCGGCGGGCTTTATTTATATTCGCGAATAGTGAGCCTTAGCAAAGAGAAAATATTGAGTGTTGTATAGTTAGCGTTTTGATCTCGGCTTTGAGTGCTCAGAGTTGATAACACGGCTTGAATTTTGAAGCCATTACACATTCTTCGAATTTAGTTTTAGTGCGAAATCACCACTGCACAGGGTGAAATTCAACCAAGAATTTTGTGTCGTTTCTGACCTTGAGGGTGCAGAAATATAATAAAAATTGCCCAAAACTGTGTTTCGAACCCGCTGCGGCGCGAAAATATCCCCGTCGCTAGCCACTGTACGAGAAAATGATGCTATCGCCACAGTCGATCACGTCTCGTGATGATGATGATGATGGTGGTGATGATGATAATGATGATCTAAGTAACACACTCTCCTGTAACCTGTAACACACTCTCGCGTCGTGCATTGCACATCCCTATTCATTTTAGTCGACTTCCATCTGCGGCGCGAACAGATCAGATCAGCTTAACCTAGATCACAGCTTAATCTGAGTCTAATATCGTCGCCAGACGTCCCGATGACCCAGGGAAGAAAGACCATGAGCCAACCAGGCTAAACACATGGTTTCGCATGTCTTCTCGATTTAACTACGTTTAAACCCTACCATTTTTTTAACGGCTTGCTGAAACTGCGCTTATGAACCGGACTTTTTATAAACAGCTATGCGAAGACCACATTAAGGGCTTCAGCATTTTGTGCCTTTGCCGAGCATGGTCATCGTGACAAACTTGACAGGAGCACAAGCGCGACGTGTAAAACTGAAGGTCACAAACGAAGCTTGCACTCGAGGCACAGAACTTACGGATGAAATGTGATGAAAACGACGATTTCCAAAATAGAGCGTGAAAGGCTACCAGTAGAACACGTTGCACGAGAGGCTGCGCCCATAGCTGAGGGATCTAAGGCATCGGGAATCTGTGCCCCACCGCTGGTTCCAATTCCCTCGGTTGCGTGTTAGGCTGAAGTGTGTTTCTGCTGGATGCCATTCGGATGGAAATTTTCGTGATATTTCGAATATGTTCGGCTGTATGTTCGTCCTCAAGCACGGCTTCATATTCGCTCTCATGTTCGGCATCAAGTTGGCGGCGGTTTCCGCACGACGGTAGTCTTATTTTTTCAAGAAATTAGAGCTGAAATCATTTCAGACTTCTCATCATCTCAGGGCGAATGTGAAATACAGGGAGCATATATTTCTTCGTGACATCGCGCCATGTATTGGTAACGCAACCTCTCCGACTCGAAATATGCATTTCTTTCATGTTAAAGTACGAGTTTCTGTGCTAAGAAAGAGAAGGTAAGCGAGAACCTCCTTGCGCAGAATGAAGGCCGAAATAGTGAAGGTGCAGCATATTATTGTCCTTTAATAAAGAAATAAAATGCTCTGAAGGTTAAGCTTAGACTGCCTTTACTGACAGAGTGTCTGTGCTGGCTTCAGAAAAGTACTGAATGGTCACCTTCGCTGCTTCTCAGGCTTGAACGGCCTGTTTTACTAGTGGCGTTCAGAACAGATCGACGGGAGAAAACAAAAACATAGAAAGTAGAATATATGAGGAAGGGGGAACACGAGAAAGGCAAAATGACTCTATACAAAATGCAAAATAATGTCAATAACAGCGCCAAAAGAAGTAAAACTAAGAGAACGGGGGTATGCATTAGAAAAGGAACAACCATGGACGGCATTTTGAAACGATTCTTGTGGAGATTAATTCCCTTGCTTCCTTGCCATTGGTCAACCTTAGCTTCAATACTGGAGCCTGAGTATGGCATTCCGTGTTTAGCTGTCACTCGTGACGATACGAGTTGCAGCTACATATAGTAAAAGGGCAGATCAATGAATTAGGAGGACAATCCTTACAAAATACGGCTACAGCAATGCATTGCACTCTGCGAGCAGTTCCGCCGCGAAAGGCCGCAAGCGTGCCACAAGGAGCCGAACGCTGACACCGTGGCAGTGGAGGGAATCTAAGCCTAACCAGGGATTAGAGGGGAGGGAGGCGGGCAGAGTCACTTTGAGGGGAATGACACGAAGCGCCGAGAAAGAGAAATGCAGATACACAGATTGGAATAGAGAAGATAATGAAGCCGGAGAAGGGAGAGAGAGAGAGAGAGAGAGAGAGCGAAAGAGAGGGACAGCGCGAGGGAAGGGAGGGATTGGTTCGAGAAACGAGCCAGGAGTGCCTACGCGCCGGCGCCGTCTCGTAATCAGAGACGCGCCAGCCACCATTAGGCCCGATGAGTCTACCAGCCCTTTCCCCCGCTCGCCCCGAACATCCCTCCGCCCGCTTGCAAGTTGCTCGCAGGGGGAATCGAACAGCGTCCGCTTCTAGATTGATCGACTGCTTTTCTCGAATCCGGGACCGTGAACCGCAACAACACAAATCAGTACAAGCACGTTCGTTTCTTTTTTTTTCTTTTTTTTTTGGGGGGGGGGGGTGGTACGTTTTATGGTCTTCCTTATTTAAGTCTTGCTTTATTCTATTGCAGATGTGGTTCATCTGAGCTTTGACAGTTATGTTATGTATTTTTTGATAAAATCGTTTGGAAGTGGATAAGTCGGCAGTAGCCGGTATGAGCAGCTTGATATGGCATTCTTAACACTTCCACCGACAAGCATGTTTAAACAAGTAAGCGAGAAACTGCGCTATCAAAACATTGTTGACAAACAAATGCATGCAATGCCATGCAGGTGCTCGAGCCTTGCGTGTCAACGTGTCCGATAAAATTTCTTTGGTGGAAACGGTGTGAGTCTGTCCAGACATTGTCCGTCGTCACAAAGCATGAGCTCAATTAATCATCATCATCATCTTCTTCTTCTTCATCATCAGCTAGCCTGACTATGCCCACTGCAGGGCAAAGGCCTCTCTCATGTCTCGCCAATTAACCCTGTCCTTTGCCAGCTGAGCCCACCCTATGCCCCCAAACTTCTTAATCTCATCCACCCACCTAACTTTCTGCCGCGCCCCGCAACGCTTGCCTTCTCTTGGAATCCACTCCGTATTAAAAGGGCGGTAAAAGGACAGAAGGCCTCACAGGCAATCATCTTTATAGAGGCAATAATTCTACGAAGAAGTAAACATCGTAACGAGAGGCCTAAGTCAGTGTTACATAAGCTAAAAGCAACATTACATTACATAAAAACAATAAGGGATGAAACTGCCTCACAACAATGAATGAAATATGTACAAATCTGCCTGGAAACAGACCGCTAAGCAGTTTCAAAGGAGTAAGTTAGCTGGTACGGCCAAGAAACTGAAGCTTAAAACGACTAGTTTTGTCGCCTCAAAAGTGTTGGAGATTCCTCTGACGTGCAGCGTTGTTTTCAAAAATTGTCTGGCCACGGGGTTTGTCTCACGGCCCTGCTGTCCGACCCGTGAAGAGCCGCTGGTGAGGCTCAATGGACGAGAAAATTTTCTCCTGAAATGTTGAGGACCTCTCCTCGTTTTCCTTTCACACCTTTGAAGAACTAGCAGTCAACTGGTTTAAAGGCAAAAAGCACCATTGTTCTAAGAATTCGAGATCATCTTGTTGGTTAGGCGCAGCTAGATGAATGTCAGAAGATGATGTCAAAATTGTTGCATCATCAGCGTACAAGTGCTAGTAGAATCTGTGAGACGTAAAGGCTGGTCGTAGATATGGATTAAGAAAAGCAAGGGTCTCAGAATAAAGCCTTGGGGCACGCCGAGATTGAGGATGACTTGAAAAGATGTGCGGTTACTGCCCAAGTAATCTAAAACCTATTGCGCAAAAAACTCGAGAATTTCTAACACTGTGCCGGTTATACTACATGACTCTAAATTGAGAAATAGCATACTGTTGTCAGTGGTATCAAAAGCTTTCTCCAAATCGATGAACACAGCTTCAGCATAATTATCGTTATCGATGAATGATCAGACAGTGTCAGAGCAGCATGAGAAAGCAGTGAGAGTTGCTTGCTCAAAGGGGGTTATTTTATTTTTGCAATGAATATGCCAGACGAATGACCTTTAGCTTGCCACCTGAACTTACATCACTTTGATAGCTTACAGCTAATGACCTCCACAGCTCATTAGAAACTCTTTAATGAACGCTGTCTGGCAGGAGAATTTAGAACCTGTTTCATGGCACTCGAATTGTCCGGAGGCAACGCTTGGCATCCCCAAATCAGGTTTCGGGATGTCCCAAAAGACTCGTTAGGGATCCATCTGGACAACCTATTCAGGTTGCATCCCCGAGAACTCCACCATGCTTTAAGGGCAGCTCGAGTAAATGATGCGACGAGTGTCCACATCCGGGATTCAACGCGACAAACGACTTGAATGACTGATGTTTCGTCTTTCCATGGGACTACAGTAGGCGGGCTGAATTCTTAATTCTTTCTGTTTTCGTGTCTTCCCTTGAATAGCATCATTTAGAACTACCTACGAAGCGGTAGTTGGCGACAGAGGTTAATTAGCATGCACGCTATCTATATGATGACAAACGTCACCATGCTAGTAGTCAATCAAGGAGCGACAGTACTAACGTTGGCAATGGCGCAGATGCCAATATCGCACCAAGACTGGTCATAATTCACTCTTCACTTTGACTGTACTACAGTGGTCTCTTAATTGCAATCGACTCGTCTAGAGAATTCGCAAGTGCGCGCTTGACAGCTGCCCCCATTTATGCTCGCATATGTCAACAACTTCAACTGCGCATGCGCACTTGACCTTGGCAATTTGTTTTCAGCCAGTGGAGGATGAGAGAGGGCAGTAAAAGAGAGGTGCGAATGCTCGGGGATGGCCATTTAAAAGAAGCGGTTTCTCAGTTGCTGGTTTTCAATGTAACCCAGACCCAAACACTTACTCTAGTAATCCGCCTGTATTTAGTTATAAGAGCGCATTGTCCAAAAAAATGTTCATTGTTTTGACGTTAAACTTCGCTCTTTATTATCGCTTGCCTTCCGGGAGCATACAATTATAGTAGCAACAACAACCAGAAGTGCAGTATTGGTGCGTAGGGATGGGTTCAAGCGCGAAAGGTGACCCACTATGATATCTTCCACTACCTAGGCGTAAGAGAGAATATCTCGACCTCTGAGGTCACTTCAGAACTTGCGCGTACGTTGCTTAGGTTTCGCCTAGAAATCTGGCCAGATCCATTACGCCGGTAGATCGATACGAGGGGTAATGGGTGTCACCAGAACTCCCTGTTGTCTCATTTGCCAAACTCCCCATAGAACCACTGTGTGAAAATCTAGATCTTTGACTGAGCCCGAATTCGCAATATAGTCACCATAGAATCCGCGTATCACAGTCTAGATCTTTGATTAACCCCAAATTCGGAGCGCTGCTGACTGCCATGCCATCCGCGTCGTTCGGCCGAACTGTTAAGCACAGCTCTAAAAACGAATACAGCTGAGAAGACGAAGATTACAGGACGCAACCAACAGCTCACTGCCCAGCTCACCACCAGTGCAAGCAACTGTTACATGCTCAGAAATAACCATGGGGTATAGTCGGGTTTTCGGAGCGGTGTTTCCCTACCCGTACGAGAGGTTTCTGGCGGTTAGCGACAGTGACGTCAGAAAGAGTTATTGCGTGTAATGTTGCATTCATGAAGATGTTTTTGTGGGGGCTATAATGCATACAGTATTTCTGTTACTCTACAACCCGCTTAAGATCATAAATTCCATTTTTTGTAACTCGTGGCGTTCTGCAATCTGTCGTCGTATACACCTCCCAAGTTCATAAAAAAAGAAGGCATTAAGCAGCTACGGCTCATTTATTATTTATTTTTGCTCGCGTCTGCTCGTAAATCGCGCTGGACAGAAACAGCCACAAAGGCAATGTGAAAAAAAAAACACTTTCCGCGCGCACACACAAAATGTAGATAATGACATGACGGCGGGAAGTACCAGCAAAGATCGCAAAGCGAGCCCGTAAGACTCCGGAGAACGTTTTAATTGCAAGCTTTTACGGTCGGGTTGCCGGCCGTTTATGGCGCACTGCGCGCAGCCGGGAGTCATGAAACATGCGGGCTACGTCCTCTGCCCATCTTATTTTCCTTCTGTAGTTTTTTAATCAGCTTCTATTAATTTTTTTCTAATAATGCTTCCTCTTTGGTTCCTCTTTTTTTTATCTCCCTCTGGAATCTCATTACGAGATTTGCGCATGCATGCGTTTTTTTTTTCGTATGCGAGAGGAAATTGAAAGAAGACGGGGAAGCTCTGATTTGATTTATGTGAAGTGGCGCCTCCATCAAGCACCACGTTCTCAGCCATGCTTCATGCAGGCTTGTTAAGCGGCCGGTCTCGGCCCTCTTTCCGAGAGTTTGATTCGCATGTTTTTCATTGAGGGTAGCAACCCGTTTGGGGGTAGGGGGCGCTGTTGTTGAGTCGTTGTGTGAGCGAGGCGACTTTAAATACAGCATACCGCTCTAGGCTTCTCACCGTTGAGCGAAAACTCCTCGTCACTATATGAATGAAACGCCAAAAGAACGTAAAACGGCAGGACGGAGTCCATGCACCTGCCACTGATGTAAAAGCTTCCCGTGCGGTGCGAAGCGCGGGATGACTAGGCTATTTTCCTGTTGCTTGCACGAATTTCGGCGTGCGCTGAAAGGGAGACAGGCCCTGTATCTAAATCTCCATCAAGGCGAGACCAGGAGCCACACGTAATCTAAGTTGGCACGGCAGAATAGTGGGGTTGGTTTCCTGTTGATGATAACGATGAGAATCATTCGTCTGATTAAATTCGACGTACATATTGGGCGTTCCGTAGATAGGAATCACAAGGAACTTTCCTTAGACTTCATTCGTTAAATGAATTATCTAGAGGCATTCCCTAGGGGCATTTCTCTTAGGGCATTTTAAAGGTTATGCCCCATCTGTTCCAATTGCGTATTTCAAACTTGAAACTGCTACAACTGTGGCTCAGCAATGTCAGTGCAGCTCTTGTCTACTTAGCGTTCAGGTTTGGAGAAGATTTTCAAGCTTTGAAGGAGAGCGTCATTGAAGACTAACCGTACATCAGAAGCAGTGATGTGGGCACCATGCAAGAACTCTAACGAGCCCAGCGAACCCGATTAGGTTAAAATGTACTAGCGATAGAATTTCACGAATAAAGCTAGGGTGCATTTTGAGCATAAACTTCACAATCCGAAGCACACAGCACTGGTAAACAATTCGAAAATCGGCATTTGGCGCATTGTTGTCCACTCTGTGCCTTTCACCGCGTGCGAGAAATCCTGCCTGCCACGCTGTTTGCAGAAGCGCTTGTACGCCCTGCCATTTGAGAACGATTCTAGTTGAATTTAGCCTCTAAACCAGAAATTTCACCCAAAATTTAACATACGAATAGATATTCGTTCTTGCGTCCGGAATAAAAAATAAAGAACGCAGCTCCTAATTATCCATTCAGTTCGCTATTAGTAAATGATCATTGACTAAAAATGATGTGTTGCTATGCAAAGTGAGGATCCGCATTAGCGCTGCGCTTATTGAACAACGTTTAACATTCAGGCGATTTGAATTGAACCCTTTTATCAAGGCTTTGGCCAAAGCTCGAGCAGCGGCGTTGAAACATTTTCAAAGGCGCATACATGGGCGCAGACCTTTTGACGAATGCGTCTACAGCAGCATCGTGCTGAGCAGCCTGTCGAGCCATGGTTTTCGTTTTCTATTTCCGCACGCAAGCCTTTGTGAAGTATAATAAAAAAAAACATACAAATACGAAACGAGAGCGCATCTGAGCGATTTGATGGCCGGGAGTTGGTGAGCGAGCATTAGGGCTTCCATTAGGGGACAACAGATCTCGTTTACCTCTCACCACTGCAGCCATAAGCAGAGTTCCTGATAAAAAGGCGAACGCTTTTATGCGGCCGTTTAAAAGATGGCCCGAGCCAGAGCTCGGGGATTAAAAAGTTTTCGGCTTTCGGCTCGAGATGCCGGAAAAGTGATTACCGACGGTCCGTGGAAAATGCAGCTCCTCGCGAGGTTAATGGACGCTAGAGGGGCTTTTTTGCCGCAAAAAGGAGGAGGAAAGCGACAAGTCGAGGGAGATGAAACGCGAATATCAATCGCGCCAGTTTTCACAGTTGTTAGATGACTCTAATTAAAGCGAGCTCACGTTTGTCAGTAATGCACCGCTCACTGAATCGACTCTGGACGCATGCTGTTTTGTCCTTTGTTTTTTGTTTTCCGTGGAGCACTCAAGGTTTATCGATATTGGTTCTACGTGGTGCCTTGGAACTAAGAATAAATACGCCGTTATGAAATGACGGTTTAATGCGCATGAAGCTCTTCACAGAATCCCTTCCTTTTCTAATTCCGTAGGTATTTTGCTAAACAAAAAATCACCAGGACGCTTAAATATCGCGTTAAGAGTTCATGCCATAGCGCCTTCTCGTCCTTTTATTTTCCTAATTTTATTCCTTTTCTTTCTTACTTTATTGACATTGGAACCAAT
>NC_135503.1:11911847-11951847 GCF_052857255.1 Amblyomma americanum | reverse complement strand
CGGACAAATCCCGACATTCTTCGTCGGACAGCTGTCGTGTGAACGGCGACAGCTAGGTTGCGGGACTCGCATCGCACACGCGCTGGTTTCCTTTATTTCTTTAGCTGTATCTGTCTGTCTTTCTCTGAGGAGTAATTATTTCTAATCTCTTTCTTTTTTTTAGCTAACCATCACATCAATGTAGCGTTTATAGCAAGAGCAGCACGCCCGCGCGACGAGCACACACACTCTCTTTCAGTTCTTGTCTGGTTTAAATGCCAGCGAAACGAGAGCACCACTGGCCACTCCCGTCTGGGTCCGGTTTCCAAGCTCAAGCACTGCATAGATCTAATTCGCGCCTACAACTGAAAAGCGGTACCCGCTGCAACTCTTGCGATGAAGACGAGTGGAAATCTCGGCCAGTTGGCACACGATGAAGAGGAGAACCGCTGAGAAAAGTCAAGGACAAGAAGAGACATACATCACGACGGCTGGAGTCTCTGGTGGTGCTCCCGATAGAAACCAAGTTGTCGCTAGCTTTGATGGCACTGTCGCGGCTGAATCTTGTAAAGAATATGAGAGTCGTCGTTTTGAGGCCAATTATAGGAAATATTTGTACGAACAGCGCGCAAAAAATTGACGCGAGAACAACAACAAAGGAGACGCCTGAAATCGCCGTCCTCGGCCCCTGTTCGGGCAGGCAGGTCTTAGTTTTGTCGTGATCCTTTTTTTTTTGTGGAGCTGAAAAGCGGTAACCGCTGCAGCTCTTGTGATGAAGAAGAGTGGAAATCTGAGCCAGTTGGTACATGATGAAAAGAACTAGTGAAAAAGGTCAAAGACGGGAAGAGACATACACCACGACGACTGGAGTCTCTGGTCGTGTTCCCGACAGAAACCAAGTCGCCGCTACTCATGATGCCGCTGTCGCGGCTGCATCTTGTGACGATAGCGATAGAAAAGTTTTGTACTAACAGCGTGCAAAGTGTTGACATGAGAGCGACAAAAAAGGAGGCGCCTGGAATCGCCCTCCATGGACCCTGTTTGGACAGGCAAGTCTTGATTTTGTCGTCTTTTCTTGTGCCATATTTTTTGCGCAATTAGATGTTTTGCCAAATTGCCCAAGAGTCCGCACGGGGAGCGATTAAGGGTCAAAAATGATCTCCGTGTTTGATTTACCATTCCTCTTTTTATTCGCAGCTTGTGTTGAAGTTTGGGAACCATACCATACCATACCATACCATACCATACCATACCACACCATACCATACCATACCATATCAAACCATGTCATGCCATGTCATGCTACACCATGAAATGACATACCAATGTGGTTGCCTAATCGGTACTGTGAATCAATTTATAGGGAGCCCATTCAAATAGCGATGCTAGTTTCTGTCTAAAACTTCAACCTTCCAGCAAGCGAACAAGGCAGTTTTAACATGGCAACACCAAAAAAAGCGTATTCTGGAGCAAGAGGTGCGAGAAAAGCACCCACCAATCGCACTCGTATAATGACTAATGAAGCTCGAAATTTGATAGCGGAGATATTTAGGCTGCAACTCTTCATGCCCTTATTGACAGAGGCTAGTAGTGAACTGACAGCGGAATGGTTGCGCGGAGAAAAATAAAGTAAATAAAAACACAAGAAGGTTATCAGTAGGCTAGCATCTAAAGATTCAATTTTTCTTCCTCGCCTAGCGAAGCTGATTGCTAAAAACGAATCGTCTGCTCGTAGCCATAGGGATAGCATTATAGTGCGGACACTTTCACCGATTGTGGTTGTAGCAGAGACTAAAACGCGAACTAAAGTCGCGTCTAAGCAATAAATGCTTTGTTTGTTTTGGCGAGAAGGCGTACCGCACGAGGAGTCTACAGGAAGCCTCCTACGTCACGCATGCCTTCGCGCGCATTTCTTTTGCAAAAAAAAAAAACTAGAGCAGTACAGACCGGTCCTCGACGGCGATTCAATGGGTCACGTTTCCGTCTCAACGGCTGCTGCACCGCACAGCGCTTTGAAAGTGCGAGCCGGTCCGCAATTCAGGAGTAGCCAGCTTGCCGAAACAGCTACGCACACATACGAAGAAGATATGAATCATGAATGTAGAGCGAGGGTGGGTGGGTGGAAGAGATAGGGGCTGCCCTTCGTGTGAGTCCTGAGCGAAGAGGAGTGCCGCGCTTCAGAGGCCGACGCAATATTTTCGCTCAGCACTTTGAGGCTCCCGCTTATTTTTCATACAGCAGGCATCCTACTCGGCAAGCGAAAGCGACCTGCTTTATCCTTTAGTTCGCCCCTTTCTGGTATCATTTGTGTCCGTTTCGAGGTTCGCATACTGCAAGGCGAAGGGAGTGGATCAGAGACGAGGAGGAGGAGGAGGAACAACGACCCAGTAGCGTTGGTGCGGCAAGCTATGGACTTCCTTGATCAAAGAAGGTTTGCGATATTGCGCCTCGTACCCGTCACGTTTTTCCCCCTGTTTCCGCCCAACGCTAGGCATCCATCCTCTGCAGCATCTTTCCCTCAATTTCTCAGCATTTTGCGGTTTTTGAAAGAAGTAAAGGGTGAGAGGGTTGCTCATCCAAGAGATTTTCATTAATGTGAAGCCTTTTCTTCTTCATTTGGAGGTTTTTTCATCACCTTCGACTTCTTTCGGCGCCATTACTCTCCCATTTGAAATGACACTATCTTCTGAGCGTGCAAGATTCGGACACTTCTTGCGGCGATGTTTTTTTTCCCATTCGCTTTCAACGCTCTTGAGAAAAAAAATACAGAAATGAAGAAAGGGAGGAATAAAGAAGAAAACAAAGGAAGACAAGAGGGAAGAAAGAAACAGGGGAAAAATGAAGAAGCAAAGAAGAAAGGAAAAAATAGAAAAAAGAAGGAGAGACAAAGAATTAAGGAAAGAAATAAAGGAAGAAAGGCAGAAGGAAAAAAAATAAGGGAGGAAGGAATATATATAGGCTTAGGTGCGCACTGCCCACGACATGATTTATAGTTCTGGAATTGGGAAACGGTGGTTCCTGGAGTGCAGGGGCGGTTCACTGCTTTTGTTCACATGCGATCAAAGCGGATGCCACTGAATTCGCTTTTGCACAGTCCCTGCATCTGATCTGTGGTCGATTCCGCTTTGGCGCCATTGTTTTATTTGTAGTTTTTTTCGATCTTCTTCTTTACGACGTGCTATTTCACTTGTCTGGCGCTTCTGAATCAGAAAGGAGAGTTAAAACCAACCTATTTTTTGCGCGATGTTTCTTTGAATCCAGAATTTTCCTATTCTCAAGTGTGCACGTTTCAATGTTGCAACAATGGCAATTTGTTAAGGTGAGATAGCATTGTCGCTGCTTTCTTTATTACAAAATAAGAACGGTAATATCCACCGTGTTGGCTCAGTGGTTAGTGTGCTCGCCTGCTGAGCCGGAGGACTCGGGTTCAATCACGGCTCTGGCGGTCGTGTTTCGATAGTGGCGAAACACAAAATGCGCCCGTGTTCTTTGCGACGTGAGCATATGGCGCTCCCGAATGGCAGGATTTCATTGTGACCTGGATGCGCGGCCTGCGCGATTGTATTTCCGTGAGACAATGCACAAGTTCATCGAGATGCTGAAAACACAAGCATCTCCCCCTGAGTGGCTTTCAAAGCTCGAACTTTTGACGGAACTCAGGGAATTTTAAACTGACAAGGCCTGCCCCTCTGAGGGCTGTAGGCTACCTTTTTGTAGTTTGGGTGTCTACCCGTGTATGTTTTATGTTGTATTCTGTCGAAGCCCGGCAATAAAGAAAAAAATTCAGTGCACGTTGAAGATTAAAAGGTGGTCGAAATTGTTCCGAGGCCCTCCACTACGGTGCCTCTTTCTCTCTTAATTATTTCCCTCCCCCATCCAGACCTTCTCTAACGGCGTGGTTGTGGTGTCCACAGTTACTTGGCCGTTTTCTTTCCCCAAAATTAATTTGCCAACTTAAAGAAATAGAAAAGTACAGTAATGTTTGTTTCTGCTTTTTGCAGGCCAAGCTCAAAGCTAGAAATGACCTATTGTTTCTTTATCCTTTCTTGACACCTATGTAAAGCTCTAACCCCTCAGTTGGCATAAAGTGCGACCTCTTGTTGGCGGTGCTTTCGAAAAGATTACGCATATTTGTTATCAAGCCACAGCTTTAAAAGTAATTATCCCAATATATTGAACTAGAAGAGGCGTGTGACGAATATCTTTGACGCGTCCAGTGGTGTTCTTACCTTAACTTCAGACCGGTGCTATTCGGTAAGCGCGCTGGTTGGGTGATATTCTCGACTTGCAGGCAAAACTACGCCACTTTTTGTAAGCTACGCTTACTGTTACGCACAAAAAATATCGACGCCAGCAAGACAGTTCTGGCGAGGTTCATAAACACAATTTTATGCTTAACTGGAGCCCATTTATCAAAATCCGGAAATCTAATTGACACTAAAATCGGGGGGTCAACAGACTATCACGTCACTTGTGCCATTGACACGAACTGCTCAGCGCTGCTAGAAATGACAAACAAGATAGAAAAATAGCTCACTTTGCAGCTCACAGGCGGCGCCGCTTCCAGTCAGCCATCGTGAAGTGGCCACAGTGGAGTAGCCGTGTTGCCAAGCTTGGTTTTGAAACCGGTGTGGGAAACGGGCTCTTTTTTTATTCGAATATTTTTTTTCAACTTTTTTCAATACCTTCAGGGGCATAACTTGCGCCGCGTCTCATAATGACACTAAATCTGACCTTTTGGCAAAGTCTGCAGAAGTAATGGCAGTAACAGTCTTAAAAAATTATGCGCCTAACGCCATTTGCTGTATCTGTATGCAGTTGGCATTGTTATCAGCAGACATTCCTTCGTGTTTTATGACAACGCTAGCTCCTACCTCCCATCTTGTCTCTTCTTTGGTGACGCCACATTTCGTTCTTTAAAGAAAGGAGTCGAGTTGGAGTGAAAAGAGAAACGACTTGCTTCCCTTTATACTTCTCCTGAGTTTCACCTCTGATGCGCCTCGGACGCTTTCTTACAAATGACTCCGTCTTGGCAGAGAAGAATGCAAGACGCGCCGCCATGTGTCCCGGCAGCAGTGTTCGCTTTAGGACTCCCGTCACGGAGCCAGATGCGGTGACTCGCTGCCAGAAGGAAGGATCGCGTTATCCTTACCCGGTTACTAGAAAAGTCGGGGGAAAGGAAAGGAGCTAATGCGGACGTGAGCCAAATTTCAACCTCCGCTCCAACCTGCCTAATACACTTTGTAGACTTGCTTTTGTTTCGATGTCCCCCGTCTCGCTGCGGCCTGCGTTTCCTATAGGCCTGGCGTTGTAAGACAAACGACCGTTTCGAACACAGCCGCGAGCGTCGTGGAACCTCGCAAGAACGCGGAGGAGCGATTTGTCTTAAGCGCTTCCTTACCTCCGTGTACGAATACGACGCAGCGCCGTGCATTTCTTCGTGCGCATTTTTCGTTTCTTTTGGCCGCTAAGCGAACTGCACGTGTGCGAGTTACTCCTTTCGGAGCTTAGCTGCCTGTTCCTGGTGGGCAGTAAAAAAAAAACAACTCAAAGTTGGAAAACCGCTTTCTTTTTCAACGACCATTGTATACAGGTGGCTTTCTTTTCATCTTAACAGCCTCACCGTCTTTGTCAGCGTCGCGTCTTTAGTATGCAGTACGTAACCCAACGCTTCCGACCTTTGAGGTGCTTGCAGATAGGAACACGCCGGTACGAAGAGGTTTAGTGTCACGAAGTTGCGCGTGGGGTTTGATCTGAGATGCCTTAGTGAAAAGTTCAGCATTAATTTAGACCATCTGTGAAATAATTAGATTAGTTTCGGCCGCCAACTTCAGCAGAACGTGAAGTTGGGCTAGTTGGGGCGTTACGTTTAAAATTAAGACAAAACAGGACGTGCAACGCTCGTGATGCCTACATCTGTAGCCATCACGTTGTTTGCACTCATTTTATACGTACACGCCTGTGTCTGTGCGAAGTGCGCTAACATTACGCAGCACAAAGATGTTCGCCTAAACTGTGCCGTGAGGGAAGGGAGGAAGATTAGAGTCAGTTTAAAGCATAAGGGTCAGATTGGAGAGGAGGAAATAAAAGGCACACTGAGTGTCCCGCATCTCGGTGAATACCTAAACCCTGGCGTTGCTGAGCCTCACCATGGAGAAGAAAAAAGTGCAGATGAAGGTGGAGGTTCAATGCGCTCGAATTAGTAATGCCATTGTGGGCAAAACCCGGTACCATTAGTGGCTTGAAGACTCTAAATAAGTGAGTGAAAAGCTCAGCACCACCGAAGAGAAAAAATGGTGACTACTGGACGTTGGACTTGAACTGATTGAACAACATGAAGAGAAATGAGTAGTCAAAGTGAAATATTAATTGTCGTTGGTGTAAGTTCTGTTGGTCAGCGCAAAGAGGTCATACAATCGAGTAGCAATGCTAAAGCATAGCCCATCGCATCAATCGTCTGCCGCTTTTTCTACAGGGTTGTATTTGGGACCGGAGCCGCCTGCTTCGTAGCCGTCACTGATATCACAACTACGGAATGCTGCCGACGCCTTTTACTCGATGAACTGTCGGATGCCATGGCATTCAGCGCAGCAAACTGCAATGATCGAAATGGCGCCACTAATTACCGACATTTCGGAGCTTAAACGTACACCGGGAACTATAGCGACGCGGGGCGTAGAAAATTGCCTCGTATTTTTGTTATACTCATAGCAAGCGCATTAATTCGTTAATATGGTTATTGTTTTCGCTCTGATCATTTGTTCTTATTTCTGGCCCCCAAAACTTGGAATATATTTTCATCAACATATGTTGGTTTACATTGTGATCAGATATTTTGGTCAGCCGCTCCCTGGCCATCGTTCAGTCAGGTGCGGAACCTATGTGCGAAAACGTTTGTGTTCCCGCAGCCTGATTCCTGCCCATCCTGCATCTTGTAGTACCACACAGAACCATACGTGGTCAGCACAGCAGGCTTCGGGTTTGTCGTACATATATAACCGCAAGAGATCACCGTAGAAGCCTTTAGGTATGCCGCACAGAACCCCTCAAGATTAGCATAGCAGGTCTTGAGGATGCCGAACAGAACCACAGAAGTTCACCATATCAGGATTGTGACGGTGAAAGTGCATCGCATAGCCTTTCCAAAAAAAATTGCCAGTGGCTTAACTTGGCTAACCCTGGAAGTCAGCGAAAAGCAAGCACGATTGTTAAGCGTCTGAGGCTCGTGCATGGCAGCTCCGCTACACGCTCGCGACGGCCGTTCTCTATATATACACACACCACCACGTGGCTATGACGTGGTATCACATGGTCTTACAACACCCCCATCGGATGTCATCACGTGGTTTCACAGCACTCCATCGGATGTTCTTAAGGTCAAAGGTCAACCCAAAGGTCGCACAAGATCAAAATAAAAGGTCTGAGGTCAACTAAAGGTCATGGGTCGAAGTTCAGGGTTCAAGGGTTCGACACGATAACTGTAGCACACAAGGTCATACATGGCTAACGTGGTTGGGCTAAAGGTCGTTCAAGGTCATTCTCTGGCCTACGCGACGGCTGCTTTACCTAGCGTAGTGAAGCTTTTCGCTTTAAAAAAATGCATAGAAAGACATCATCGCGTAGCTTTTGCGTGGTTGGTTCATAGGGTGCTGCTGCACGGTACTGCATTTCGTGCCAAGCATGAAGCCACTTGCATCTATTCCTGGCCAGGCAGCCGACTTAGGGGTCCATTTATATTCCGGTAGTCGGCGGAAGCCGTTGTTTCTGATCGAGAAGAAATGAACGAGGAAAAAGCGAAGAATAGAGCACACAGTGCGCAGAACAAATGGTTCAGGCGAAATAACGAAGCGTCGTGAGGAATCGAGGCAGGCGGTTTTGTATTCGGAATGAGAGAAATAAGAAAAACCCGTGAAGACGGACGCAAACAAATCCAGCGCGCATTTTCTGCGACTTCTCATCCCTGCTCTGGTGCTGTATTGCGTTCTTGTTTTCCTTCAAGCAAAACAAAACGTCATCAAGAGGTGCAAAGTGAGCGACATTCGTTCATCTCTAGCTGTCTTGAACTCTTTGCTTGGTTCGTTTCAAAATGGTGCCTCAACAGGAGTTGGAACAAAATAATGCCAAAAAAACAAGAACATTGTGATATCCGTTTTAAAATAATCTGCACTTCAGTCAGACGCGCTTTCAAAAGATGGCGTATCAGAGCAACACTGAATTTTTCATCGTGATCGCACATTATCTCTGTTGGTCGCAACATACGCCGGAAACCCAACTGTAGAAACAGCACGCAATACGGGAAGGGATGCACGTTGGATGCTGTTTTTTGACGCATATAAATTCTTGTTCTCTCTAGTTCTCTCCCTATTTCTTTCTGAGCACTGCAATGAAAGCTAAATCTTCAACAATTTTTCCAAACCAAGCGAACAGTTCGAAGCCTCATCCCTACTGTGATTCTAGAACGGCTTGTTACAGCGCTCGCCGAATTTGTGAGCGTTAATAGAGGTTGCTCCTCATGCTGTTCTGCATGCAGAGGGTACCGAATAAGGTAGTTCGTAGCGAGTCCTCCTGATATTAACTCGCAAGCTATTACAGCGTATGCTGCGAGGGCAGCTGTAAATTCCTTTTGAGCAATAAATGAATTTCGTACTCTGAACATTTTAGTCTAAGTTTTGGCTGGAACCCTACTACACACGACGGAGAAAAAATATGAAAGGAAAACCAATTTTTGTTCCTGCAGCATAAACCGGGGCTCAATGAAATTCAAAAGTACTTCCTCTACAATCAACGAACGGTGCAAGCATTCTGACAACAAAACAAACAAACATGAAATCCCCTTGCCCCGAAGCCTATCTTCTTAGCGACTCCTGCTTTGAATAGGGCCTAGTGTAAATTTTTTCAGACTACTTCAAGTAAAAGACAACTGTATGAAATAATTAAATTTCTGCGTATTTGAACCAGCCTAATGCGACATTACCATACCCAGCAATTCTGACAAAAGCATTATTCAAGTATTCAACGGAATGGAGCTCTGAACGCAATTTTTTTCATATATTGTGTAGTTTCATTATAGTGAAATCATGTCTCATATCCGCAGATCTGCAGTCGACACGCTTGCACTTTTTTGGCTATTACCGTTTATGCTATCGTAAAAAACGATCCCGATTGTTTTTTTTTTTTTGCGTCAACCTTAACTGCTCGTGCAAGCAATGAAAAAAACTTTACAAGAAAGATTTTGCTACGCACAGGAATAATGGACCATTACCTTCAATACTTCTTTAACAGTCCCTTACAATATTCTAATATTCAAAAAATTTTCTCCAAGAATGCTGGGTATGGAGTCAGTAGTGCCAAAAATTTATGGAATTTACTAACATAAACCAGTGTGTACATCTTCGGAAAGGTGAAAGCATGCTACTGGGTTTTCAGATATTAGAGGCGTGGTAGTGTGAATGCAGGATACTAGTAAAGGCTATATACAGGATATGTAAAGTGCTATGCACCTGAGAAAAAACTGCCGCGCCTGATATTATTCGTTACTGGCACTTCGCCGTAAGCCGCAACTTGGCCAAGAAACCAAAAAATATAAGTGAAGTAAGCGTGCCATTAGCTTAGCTTACCACTCCATTTTGGCCCGTGCCAGAGCTCGAAAGACTGTTTGGAGCCGTTTCGCGTAGAAGAGGTCGTCCATATCTTGAAGTGTGCTCTATGTAATTGAGTTCCGACGTTAAAATAAGTTGTGTGCACAGAAAGTCAGAAAGTATACTATACAGTAAGTGCAAGCCATTGTCAAGAAAGACAAAGAAAAAACGCTGCATTATTGTATCACAAAGTGTAACAAACGAAGTTCGCAATTTCCTCGACGCTAACATTTCTACGCTTCGAGAATGAATATCAATATTACAGCCTGATATAGGAACACAGTAGGTGCTTAATTATTAAGACGAAGCGGCAGAGACGTCGTTAGGCCCCTTGGAAGATGTTCAGAGAAAATAAAAAAGCTAACAGGAAATGTTCTGAAAATAAAAGCGCAAGTCATGAACTATACCAAGCTAGCACCAAGGAGACTGCAGCCAAAGTCTTGCACCGAATAATATAACGATATTTTTGTTGCTGTGACGTCAAAGCTAAATTGTTAAGTGATCCAGTTGCCAAAATGAAAAGCCAGGTTAAGTTCAAACGACAAGCTGTTAAAGGACGTCGCGATTGTTGCTAAAGGTTGTGCAAGTGCTAAAGGTTATGCCGGTGCTTTAAGTTTTGCGGGTGCATAGTTTCATTTTTATTCTCTTGTTTACTGGCTGTATTTATGTATGACACTCCAGCTAAGGCCGCAATACTGGACTGCAGTATTTTGAAATAAATAATGGTGACGCCAGAGCTAAAGGTGACTGAAGATTAAAATAGTAGAACTATCACAAAGAAGGGTTCTTGTTGCCACAAGCTAAAATAGCTTAATTAATTTAAACATTCCTAAAAAGAAGCACACAACGAAGCGCGCAGTTACGCGGGGTGGAGCGCTCGCTCGCTGTCCGATTTATGCTACATGTATGCAGTTGTGCTACACCAAGTCTCAAAACTTCGGAGTGCTTCTCCGCCCTTGACGCTTCTTTTCTGTCGCTTTCTCTCACCTCTTTATTCTTTCTAATTTCTTCTGTTTGCAAGCGGCATTGATAGTGGCCCGAACGAGGGTAGCCGAGGGACCCGGGTACTTATCTTTTTTTGTTCATTTACACAAATAATATGGTGGTTTGTTTTTGAGAATTACATTGCCTTCGGTGCTAGTAACTTGTTATTTAGAATCCCCTTTTTGTCTTCCTGAGCCCGTTCAAGCTCTTCGTCTTCGGATCAAAGGTGTCCCTTAAACTCGCGTATAGCGAAGCCCTCTCACGAAAGTGATGACAGAGCAGTTGTGAGGGCCCCCTCACTCAAGCGAAAGGCAAGTACATGCATATGCGCGCGTGTGCGTGCGTGTGTGCGTGCGTGCATGTGTGTGTGTGCGTGCGTGCGCGTGTGTGCGTGTGCGTGCATGTGTGTGTGTGTGTGTGCGCGCGTGTGTGCATGTGTGTGTGTGCGTGCGTGTGTGTGTGTGTGTGTGTGTGTGTGTGTGTGTGTGTGTGTGTGTGTGTGTGTGTGTGTGTGTGTTGCGTGTTCTGCGTAACTACTCTAGATGAGACTGGGATAACATTTATTTCATGGTGCCCTACTATGAGGGAATTTGATATGAAAGTCATGCACTTGCCTTCCTGTGGACCACCGTCTTGGTCGTCGCGTTTTTCAGAGAGTTGTGTGGGAAAAGTTGAGTTCTTTTAGTCCGGAAAAGTCCTAGGGAATCACTAAAGGCTGTAATGCGCCATGCACTTTAGTCCTGAGTTAACGAGCAAAAGAAAGAAACTAATACGTACCTATGTCGGAGGAACAGCGCACCAAATTACACGGAGTGTGGGCAACTTACTTCACATATATCGTGGACACTGTTCAGCCGTTACATTGAGAAAAATAGAAACCGCGGAGTACTCTTCCATTGTTACCTTAGTCGTATTTTAGACACAATAATGAGGCCCCAAGGAAACGATTGGATGCAGGCACATTTTTAGTGGACAAATAAGCCTGCCGTCAGACAAAACTAGCAACCTTTCCAAATCAAGGGGGGCTTCGAGTTTTTGCTTTAAGCCTTCAACTCCTATCCAAAGTTCGGATACTAAAAAGCAAAGACTACGACTTTAGTGCACCACTGGGACTCCAGTGCGAGCTATTCTAAGTGCTTTAAGCAGAGCATAAAGCTATGCTCGAATCGAATGCGGCATGATACGCGGTAGGAGGAAACTCGTGGAGTATACGTATACTCTATTTTCGTGAGCGGCCAAGATGACTCTTCGTGGTAACCTCAAGAGACAGAGGATGACAAAAGAGGAATATTATAGTCAGGTAGGAGAAGAACCGCTCACTAAGCCAGCATAGCATTTGACTTTCTATAGTTTGTGACCTGAAGAAATCTGCTCCAGCCTCAGCGGGTTTGCATAGACCGCTTCTAAGAAGAGAGAACTGTTGAGGGCACTCCGCGCCCGGCCTCCCCGCAATCCCGTCGAGACCGGCTTCGTTTTGGTGTCTCTCAGTGCTATTCTCCTATCTCGTTAATTTCCTTGAAAAATACTTGTTCTCAGATGTCTCAACCACCCTGCTTGAGATGGAGGGTGCCCAGCGCTGAAACGGGAGGACGAAAGAGAGAGAGCCCTTTTGATTTACGAGGCCTCTTTAAGCGTACGAAAGGAAAAAAAAATCATCGTTTTGTCAATTGTATAGCATAACTTGTTCTTCTTTCTATTTCGGTATCACATCTCTTACAATTACGTTTTTTTTCTTGGAGTGTTTCTGGTTGCCCCACTCGAAACAAAAAAAAGAAAACAATGAAGAAAATAAAAAGAAATGGTTGGTTAGAGTCGGTTCGTGCCAACAGCATTCTCCCGATGGCCGAAAAAAAAAGCGAGCTCTGAAGAAAGAGCCGAGAAATTCGAGCTGCCGAGGTCAAACTCGGAGATCGTTACCGTATACGGACCTTCCGCTTGTTTTACTTTTGTTTAATTTTTTGGACGCCTTTTGACAGACGCTTCTCAATTTCTTTCTTGACCGAAGAGCCACAGGTTTCGTGCTGTTTTTCTGTTCGCGCGAGATCATATAATACTTTAATCGCTGCTGCTGTGGATTACATGTGGCTGGCCAGGGGCCATTCTATTCTTTAATTCTTCTTTCGAAATAGAAGCGGTCCTTGGTTTTCCGTTCTTCCTTTCATGTTGTATGGAGGAAAGCTTCTACGGATCAGATAATTAGGCGCAGGGAACAAGATGACCTGGAGGAAGCTTCCGTAAATTCACATATATCTCCTTTTTTTGTATCTTTGTCAAGTTTTAGCCTTTTTTTCTGGTCAGTACGAAATGTTAAATTTCTGCAGTTCAGCATGGCTCTTAAAGCGGCTCTTCATTAACGTTAAATGCCACGAGTAAAGGATCGTCAGTGGCCATAACAGCTGCTATGATGTGATGAAATTGTTACAAGACAGGCTCGTTTTGTTTACATACCACGCATACCAATTAACTAGTCGAAACTTAGAGTTGAAATCGAAGTTAATGAAACCTCATCTTTTCATAAGCGGGCTGTCTGTTTAGCATAGTGAAAAGATCCGGTTAGACGATGTGATCGACACCTTAGTGGTGCGTATCGCAGTGAGGCCTGAGCTAAAATTAGGGTTCTCAGCGTTGATGAGAATATAAATATGGACATTTTTATGATAAGATGCAAAAATTTGTGAATCTCAGGTTCACCAGAAGCGTTCTCTGCGACAGTTATCTGTGCCTTCAGGAACATCCATCAACGGCTTAAGTCATATTATTACATAGTAACATACGTGGCATAGTATGCATTTCAATAAAGATCATATATAATCTCATTGCAGAGCGCGAACGTCTTGTGAGCTACTTTGTTTGCGGAAGCAAGAAGTTGTCCTAGGCAGTGATGTTCCATGCAGTAAAAATGTTCTTTTTTTTTTCTCCAGCGATGTTTATTGCCTCAGGGCATAAAGGTTATGAAATAAGAGATGAGTAAGATGCTTAAATAAATGAAAAAGTGGGGCGCTCTCATTCTACTTTATAATCATTTATCTTGCACGTAAAAAAAATTACATTACTAATTTTGCATTGATGAACACCACAGATATAAAAACATTCCCCTTTCCTTTGTTTCAAGAATTGTCGGCTTCCTTGACATGCATGTTATAACGAACCCCTGAATTCCCTATACCCTTGTGTGCCGAACATTTTCTAATTTAGAACAAAACATTCTTATTTCAACCCCTTTTCTCCTTAGAACACCGGGAATTTGGGAAAAGTGAAATAAGTCGGACCACCGAAATTATCCTTAAAACTGTAAAACATTTTCTTTGCTTAAAATTTTAGTCATCAAATCTTCTGAAGAAAGGAAAGTTCTCCGAATGGAACATCACTGAATCTATACGAAGGAACCAGCTTGGAGGACTGGGGACTCAGAGGCCCCTATTGCCGCACATTTATTCGGAAAGTGATTGAATGAAAGCACAGTGAGTACTCTATGACTTCTAATGACGGTCGCTGCGGAACTCATCGTTTCTCTAAAGCACCGTAGAAGACAGATGTGTATTTTAATGCACGCTAGGTCTACTTAAACAAGGCAGTAACTGATGATTAGCATCCATAAGAGAGCAGTCACACGGCTACAAAAGGAATGAAGCATGCTGAATGACAAAAAGCGTTGTTCGCTTGTCACGATTTCGCACCTGTCACCGTCGACCTCGCTGTGCCACAGCGATAATAGCATATGAAACCTTCTCCGGATTATAAAGAGCTTTGAAGTCGTATCGTGTCATTAACTATCACTACTGAGTTTACCTAAAAAATTGGTGGTGGTTTAGCTCTGGTTAAGCCTGGAGTGACGCGATAGCTTCAACTGGCCGGGTAGAACTTGCTGAGTTAAATTTCAAAGTCAGTCTTTCGCCGCTCCGTTTCGCTGGGCGTTCCTTCTTCATCTTCGTCCCACTTGACACGGCGCATGCGCACAGCTGTGGCAGCTTGGTTTCGCCGGAGCGCCGCGCCGCCGGTAGCAGCAGCTGCTCCGCAACACGTGGCTGGTCACGTGACCAACCACGTGACGAACCACGTGATCAGCCACGGCGCCGCTCCGCCGGCAGCTGCTCTGCACCACGTGACCAACCATGTGACAGCATGGCGGCGCCGCCACGCTGAAGGCTCGAAATGGTACCGTAATGTAGGTATCGCTACAAAAACATTCAATAGGCAATTCATAACATTCGAGCAAGCGTAAAAAAGAGAAACTTGTTACGGCGAAGCTATCACAGTCCCTTTTTCATCATCCCGGAGGAGAGAAAAAACACGGAGAGCTTTGGTTCTTATTCGACATCACGATGTTAATGGAGAAAAACCACCGCCGATGTCAGAAGTGGTCGTTCTCATAAATAGCAAATTCTAGCATGTGCACTCTCAAAGTCGTCCTGTGTTCCTAAAAATTAGGCCTTGCGCGCCCTTCTGTCCTCAAGGGGGTGGTTCGGAGTGGCTACGGCGCTCGGCTAATGAGTTTAAATCCGCGGGATTGATAACACCGTCAAGGGCAGCTATTAGATGCACAGAAAACAAGAAAACGCTGAGTGCTGTTTTACGAGGACGACCCATGGTAAAGATCCCCAGGTAATTGAGAGTTATCCGGAATCTTCTTCCACCGTACACCAAGCTGGCCAACGCGCGCAAATTGCGGAGATTAAACTTCGATGCCATATCACGGAAATCTGTAAAACCAAGTGTCACTCGAAAAAGGTCACAACCCTGAAGACGTCTTTTCTCTCATACATGAAGAAAAAATGATTGGACACTATTTATTCCCACGCAACTAAATTTAGCGTGAAGGCAAAATTCTTTAGCGGTACGAGCTCTGAGTTTTAGCCATAGGTGTTTTGTCACCAACTAATTCATTTATCTGCGTTTGTGTCATAAGCACCATAAGGCGTAAACAAATCGTCGCTAATGTACACAAAAAGTATGGTGGGGCAGCCAGAAAAAGAATGTAAACCAATATGCTCCTGCCTGTGCCACTAAGTATAACAGGCTGCGCTAATGTACACAGTGACAACGTCTGTGTTCCTGTAACGGGGTAGATTTTATACCGCTTACCCGTGAAAAGAGTCATATCGTCGCGCTTGAAACAGTAGCCGTAGTAGAGGCTCCAAAGGTAATCCATTAGAAGGTTAAATCGTGCAGTTTTTTTTCTCCTTTATTCATTTGTCAGTACCTACTCGTTTTTTTTTATTGGTCGTTCATAAACAAGAAAGAAAAAAATTGGAAGTGGTTTAGCTCTGGTTAAACCTGGAGTGACGCGATAGCTACAGCTGGCCGATTGGAACTTGGTCACGTGACCAACCATGTGACGAACCACGTGATCAGCCACGGCGCCGCGCTGGCGGCAGCTGCTCCGCACCACGTGACAGCGTGGCGGCGCAGCCACTGGGTGGCGCGCCGCCACGCTGAAGGCTCGAAATGCTATTGTAATGTAGCTATCGCTACAAAAAATCGAGTTCTTGTGTGCGTGAATATCAATGCTTGTGCGAGAGATTTATAGTAGGTGGACCGCCGCTTAATTAAACACATTAAACACGGGAGTCTATGAGAAACGGACGTTGTTACTCGCTTCAGTAAAGATATAGCGAGAGGGATACATCCGAAATCAAGATAAGAAAACAACGGCTGCGGCCATCCCCCCCCCCCCCCCCCCCCCCCCCCCCCCCCCCCCCCCCCCCACAAATAGGCGAATACCGCAGCCGAGAGAACCAAGTAGCGCGTCAATCGATTTCTCGTTAGCCTTAGAAGAAAACAACAAAAAAATTGTAAAAAGTTCAACGTGACGAGGACATTAACTAATTACGCCACACTCCTCTGCTACTTTACCCCGCAGGGAAGAAGCAACACGGCTGGGCCGAGAGCAAGGCGCCGGCCTTCCGCGAAACATGGCGCACTCCGCACTGCTCTGCGCAGAGCTGAGAGCGCTCAGCATGTTTCAGCGAGGCCCGCTGAGAGAGAGGGAGCACGGAGTTGGCTGAGATAAAGCGCACGCCCCAGCAAAAGCCGCGCATGAAGTGTGGGCCCGCAAACTAACCGCTCGGGAGTAATTAGTTGACACTGGAAGTCTGACTTTCCTGGAGGGCTGCAGAGTGGGAAAGGTGCGTGCTTCAGCGCGCGCTTTGTTGGCTAGCGTGGGGCGGCATGAGAAATAAAGAGATGTGGCAGCCTTATCGGATTCATAATCCGGCATTATTAATGCAACGTCAGGTTTGTGTGTTATTGCGCCCTGGAAGGCTTTTGGTTCTTTTTCTCTTGTTTGTATGTAAGTCTATGCCCTACTCAAATGGCATTTTCAGCATGTTCCGTTACGTATAATGTCCATTCGCTGCTGTCTGCTTTTTCTTCGGGATACGGAGAGAATGTTTTACTATTGCGTACACAGTACACAAAATTGTATGTTCACTGTCCTTTCTTTATTATTTCTTCTTGGAGGGAGGGGGAATTGGAGAATTCCCAACTAGGTTCCCGGTCATTATAAACTAAATTTACAGATGATTGCAAAGCACCTCTTTTTATTTTACAATCAAAGCCGTGGCCAACAAAACATCGTGGCTCATTGTCGCTTTCATACCGCGGCTTGTGCTGCAATGACTATGAACCTCCAAAAGGAGCGAAGAGGTGTGTTCTTTACTCTCGCTTTGGACGAAGTTCTAGTGTTCGTATTGATCCTGGAAAGACTAAGAATACGCTCCTACTCGAATGTTTCATACACTTAGCAGTGATACATGAAAACCCAACATTTATTGGCTGAAGCCGTAGCCATAGCTGTCATCTTTCAAGGCTGTGTGTGTGTATTATGTAAGGACTGTGGTTCTGAACATTATAATGGTTTCCAGAGAAAAGCTAGATAGATAATTCCTGCACAGATGCACTACTTTACAAAGATAGAAGTACGGTTTAATTTGCCGAGGACGACACTCATTAGCTTTCTATCTCTGTGTGTGTTTGTGTGTGTGTGTGTGTGTGTGTGTGTGTGCGTGCGCGTGCGCGCAGAAACATTATGGTTGCTGCACTTATAGTGCGGCGCGCACATTATGTTGCCCCTTGTACGCAAGCCGTGCCTCTTTGTCCTCAGTTGCTAACATGTGACGTAAGGAAAGCGAAGGGCTTCTTCGTTGGTGGTCGGTTTAAGTGCCACAGTAAACAGTTATCCGATGGTAAAAGGAGAGGTTCCGGAAGCGCAGTCACCCATTTCGTCAAGATCACGCCACCCGCACGGCTTTTCACTCGCACATAGTGCATAGAACAAGTGTTCGCAAAACACTAGTTTTTTATCTTCAAAACAATAGCTGGGAGGAACTATCTTGAAAGCAGTATTTGTTTTCGCAAGACTCATCTCAGTGATGATAAGCCGACAGAAATAAGCGGTTAAAGGGCATGCCGTTGCCAACTCTCTTTTTTTCTTGCTTGCCCAAGCGTAGTGCATGCAGAAGAGGAGCTGAGCCTCGTTAACATCCTTGCCTTTCCATCAAAGCTTCCTTACTCACTCATTCCCTCTGTTTCCTTCATAGGTGGCGGAAACGACGTGACCTTTACACGATAGCCATTGTTAACCAACTTGAATTGTGGCGTTATCCATGATGAGCCACTATTCGAATAGAAGCACAGCCCACGCCACGCTTAATGCTTCATAATTCAGGCATCTAAATAGGTGAGACTGGGGAGCGCTACAATCAAGACAAGGGGACAACACCACATAAGAACACCACGATACTCGAGCAGAGTTGAGTTTAGGTACTGAATGCTACAGGTGGCGTTAGCCTTGCTTTATCTGCCGGTAATTGCTCCACCGTAGCGTCCCTTCTATATTAACAATGTCCTAAAACCTGTCGCATCTACCCCGCTATGCGCACAGTCTCTTATAATAGCACACATTCCTCTCCCGCAGTCACCATCTATGCACACAATCACTCCACACAGTCCACATCACAGTCCACTCCAGAAGTCACCATTGCGCTCGTGTATCGTGGTGTTCTTATGTGGTGTTGTCCCCTTGTCTTGATTGTAGCGCTCCCCAGTCTCAGTATGTACAACCAACTAGCCCCCTACAAAGCTTTTCTAAATAGGTCGCAGGCTCCATACATAGTCTCCGAGATCAGTGTACGTGTCATAATGTACCAATCTCGAACCTGTTCACAGCTTAGACACAGACGCCGCCTACCAAGCAAAAGCGCAGGGTATGATGCTAAGCGTTTTGTTTACGTTCATTCACACTGCACGACTTTGCGCTCAGATGTAGAAAGAGAAAACGGCCCTACCATGGGTGCCCTCTTTGGTTGTGCGTGCGCTCGTGTGAGTTTTTTTGTATAAACACTCCCGACCGGGCAAAGAAAGCCCCCACGCGGCGGGCTCCGCTTGGCGCGCACATAGTTCGGACTGCGCCGCTAGCGACTAATGGCGCGAGTCTTATTCGTTTCATGCGAAAATACAAATATCACTAAACGCTAAGCCTGTCAATAACAGAGTCCGAGGCGCAATAAGGAAGCGAATGAGGAAGGAAAGGGAGCGTGGGATCCGAAAGGGAGCAAAATCGACTTTCTCGGAGAAGCCGGCCCCCAACAGCACCCCGGCTTCTCTATGTGCGGGAACTGCTCAGAGAAGAAAACAGATACAAGGCGTGATGCGGGCGCTTATCTCTACACAGAGTAAGGATTGTCTCCCATCGCTCTATTTATTAATCTATTTGATTTCTCCACCCACGAGTGACATAGCGCTCTGAACACAGGGCAGCGTATTAAGGCGAGAAAAAAAGATGAACTAGCGGATTTCAGCGATTTCTTGGTGCGCCCTAGCCGCCGCAATTCCGCGGTAATTTTTGTTTCCTCACCTCGGGGCTCGGCATCTGCCCGTTGTTCACAATCATAAGAAGCCAGGCAGTCGTTGTGGAAGAACGTTTTGTGAAGGATTGCAGTATGAAGGTACACGTTTTAGTTTAGCTGTAAGTGCGCCTTGTTTGTCGCCTGCTTTGAACGATTCCCCAGAACAAGCCGGCACGAATTTAAATTGTTTGATCTTAGCACAGCTGTCCGTTGATCTGGTAAATAATAAAAAAATGTCTCTCTCCTCATCAGGCAACCAGTGAGTAATTTCTTAGCCAATTAGGTTTCCGTATTCTCAGCGGCGGAAGTGCAATGCTTTTAGATTTTGCAGATGTCAAGAACTCTTGGGAGCTTTTAGCTTGGTTTCTCACACTCTGTGCTTGCGCTTACGCTCTAGTGTGGTTCCCGTAATAAAAATCTTCCGGGATGTGACCATATTATGAGAAGGTTGCTGATTCTCGAGAACGGAATAAGCTTTAGGCCTAGTCATTGCGGTTAGTACGCTTGTCAGTCTGCAGGATTCGCCAATAATTCAGAAAGGGGCCGTGAAGAAGAGAGTAAAATAATAAACTGGGGGAAGGGAGGACTTTAGTCTTGGCCCCGTTTATGAGAATATTAAGGCCGAAAGTTAAGCGAAGAACGCCATTTTCTTTCAACTACAATAGTGACAAATTCGGACGCTTCAGGTATTTGCATGAATAAACGAAAACTGAAGGACGCAAGCTCATAAACTGCAGCGCAGAGAAGCCTAGCCAGTCCAGGATTCTTGAGCTTCAGTTTTAATTGTGATCAGGCAACTGTGGAATGTTGTAAGATACTGTTATGAAAATATTAAAGATAATTGTCTCTTCTTCTGGTGCGTACAATTTTTTTCTTTTAAAGTTTGTCCATGGCTGGTATCGCTTATGCTAAGACCTTCATAAAAAACCGATGTGGAACGTTTCTAGTGATAGCAAAATAACAGCAAAATGACGCAAGCCTGTCGAGCGGTGCTCTGTGAACGTATTGATTATTTTTCTAGAATATTTTGATATAATAAAGAAATTGCGTTCAAAAACAACTTCCCGTTTTAAAATCCGCTTATGTAGAATTTTTGGTACGATTTTAATTGGAGAGTGGGCGGAATATCTAGCTACCTCGAAGAGAAATACTATCATTACGTTCGCGCCTCAGCTACGTTGAAAACGCTATTGCAGAGAGAGAGAGAGAGAGAGAGACTTAAAACATGAGTGCAGGATTGCGTTGACCATGCTCTCTACGCTGCTGTTCTGCCAAGAAGTGCCGTTCACTGTCGACTTTAGAGAGGCGAAGCGCTACTGCAACCAACTCATCAGTTGGGAAGCGCTGCCTGTTCCGTAATCACAATCTTAAAGGTTTGGAAACTCCCAGATTATTGGAATAGGACAAGCTGTCGAGCTAGTTGGTATAGTCAGAAAACTCCTCATCACCATCATCATCATCACCACCACCATCATCATCATCATCGTCGTAGTCGTCGTCAGCTTGACTACACCCACTGCAGGGCAAATTCCTCTCCCATGTCTTTCCAATTAACCCTGTCCTTTGCCAGCTGCGGCCACCGTATCCCACTGGAATTTTGATGGACAAAAAAGACATCTGCGACATCTGCTTGCACCAACTTCACATGTGACTGATAAGTATCGTGCTAAGCTTTGATCAATGCTGGCTATCCGCATGTAAATACCAGGCGTCAGCGCTGCCTAGGAGAAACTAGCTATGGCCACATCTGAGTATATACAGACGACACCTGTGCTGCTGGCTAGTTATCTTTGCGCTTTGTTTGTGCGACACTCCCAAGCCTCTCGTATCGTCGACCCATTTTCGTTAGCTGCTCGAGTGGGTGGCGCCTCGTGGAGCCCTCGTTGGCGCACGTGTCGCTGATGACCGCGCATCGGCCGCCGGAAGATACAGCGCCGCTAATGGCGGCGAAGCTTGATTTATGCCCCGTCGGCAAAACAAATGACGGCGCTCAGGCTGGGAATGACGCACGTAATGATCTTGCAGCTGATCTTCTTTCTCCCGTTGGAAATGCCGTCGTTCCCATCTCATTGCGACAGGAGAGAAATGTGGTACTAAGTGTCACAAAGAGCGTGCATCGATATCTGGACTGCCTGACAGTGCTCACCTCCGGCCGATGTCTTAGCCTTGAGTTGTATACTTTTTGACGACTGCAAACGTTCAGAATGCACCATCATCGCGAACAGGTAAGGCACGCTGTTGTCTTTATCGCTCTCAGCAAGATTGAGTGGAAACCAGAATACGATTAGCTTGACAGACCTATATGCCTGGCTGCGTGTCATTTTGTCTGCAGCATCTTTGCATGCCCACCTGTGTGCTTGTAATTTTATCCACCCGTCTGTGTCCTAATCCGTGCCGGCTTTTCTCTTATTCATGTTGTAATAACTGCATACTAAATTTTCTATTCTCGCACACTGCAAGCCAAGGGTTATCACGGAGCGAAGTGATTAGTGTTTGCGCGCGGTAGAAAAGGGTGATAATGAATTTAGATTCTGCGCATAATAGAGATGTGCGACAAAGAGGAAGTAAACACCGTTCTTAGGGTCGCATTAATAAAGTGCCGGATGAGCTGGGTGCATAGCCAGATGCCAGCAGGAAAGGCTAGGGGATGGTCAGTGAGAGAGCGGGCGATTGTTCTTCTTGCGCTTTACGTAAACATAATTTTTTTGTCCAACTCGGTCACTTACACATGTGCGTCTTTGTGTTGTGTTTGCAACACGTAAATATTTTGTGTTGCGCAGCTGATGGTTGAAATATCACCATTTTGTATTGTGCATTTCTTTTATTAACTCTAACACCATTGTGTTGAGTATACCTGTCCCGTTACCTTAAAAGCACCTCTACCATTGAGGGAGCATTTTCCTGTGCAGCCCGTCTGAGAAAGCTCTGCTCTGAGTTGGCGATAGCTTTCCAATGACACACAGCGCTCTTGATTGCTTTACGTTTAGTTTTTTTCCTATTCAAAGTCATATTGAAAGATTAAGATTTGCTGCATGGTTGTCACGAGGAATCTATCTCTGTTGTGGAAGTCATTAGGAATTTGACACGTGCAAACGTTCGCTGTGAACACAGCGCACGCAAAAGAGCACGAACACCACTGAATTTGTGGGGCGGTTCGTAGAAAAGATGGCAGTGCGCGGGTCCACATATTTTTTTTTAGAAAATCAGCCGGTGAAAAGCACGATTTGGACCAAGGGAAGGCTTTGAAAAAATTTAAAGCGACGCATCGAAGCATTTGATGTCGCTATGGGTAGAGTTACAGACTAGATTAGTTCTCCAGGAACCCCCTAGGCGTCACCTTCGGCTCAGTCTCTGTGGCAAAGAATGAAGAAAACAGAGACAGAGAGAGAGGCGACACGGGGGTAGGTGCTGAGAGAATAGGCAACGGTGTAAGCGGTAGTAAGAAGGCAGTGCTTTAAATTTTAAAGGTAATAAATATTTTAGATACCTGGATTCATCGCAAAACCACAGGCGGCCGTTCTTTGCTCAAAGCACGCGCCGCCTTACGTCCACGTGATGTTTCCAGGGGTCCCTAATGATGCGGACACTCGACTAATGTTTCTACTTCGAGGGCTGCAAACAAGCGTCCCGTTTCAGAGCAATCGGGGCGACACGCGTTGGAGAAGTTTGGAGAGAGAGTTGGGGTGGGAAGGAAAGAGCGGTGCGAGTTGGGGAGGAAGCAAAGGTAGTTGAGCATCACAGCGCACTCTAAATTCATCGCCAAGAAGCCGAGCGACGAGGAGGTGCCTTGGTCCCCACATCCATCCGCTTCCCCCAGATTGCTCGCACAACAAGGCTCTTTCGTAGACTTCAAGGCCCGGAAGAAGGAAACAACCAGCTGAGAGCCTCGGTTCGAACCCGGAACAAATGAACCGTCTGAACTGTTCACCAATGTCTCTCAGGCGTCCCGGAGCACGGGGATGAGTCCAGAAGAGGAAGCGGACGAAGGCAGTAGCGTTGGGGGGGGGGGGGGGGGGACGGAAACGGGGATACAGAGGGGTGGAAGTTCGGGATTGGGCTTCTGCTCTAGAGGAAGAAGGGGGATAGGGAGCAACTGCGCTGCGCACGGACTGATTGCCCATCACGCCTTCATTACGAGTGCTTCTACGTCCTCATCCCGCCCTGTTCGATGGCGGGGCCGTCCCAAAGTCCTCTCCCTTGTCGTCTTTCTTCCTGTTCGTTGTTCTGGCTGCGGAAAGCGCTCAGCGAGCGAGTTGCGCAGTTGGGTTCTCCTCCGCGTTCGCCATTGAAGAAGCGTTTCTTTATCTTCCAAACCGCGTTTGGTCGCCGAAGCGATCGCGTGGGTCATTACGTAGCCCATAATGCTGTACCAAGCTCGTAAGAACCCGCGTTGCTCTTCCCGGCGGAGGCATAGAACATGCTGACGCTGTATCGCAGGTTCTTCTGTGGCGGTCTTTGAGAGTGCTGGTGGAGCGGCATGCGCACGGAATACTTCTTCTCTTTAGTTCCAGACGTTGCTCAAATGCAGACAAGGGGTTCCAATTGCACAAGCGATCACAAATCAGACATGAGTTAATGGCATAGTGGCTTGTTGGGCTAGTTGGTTCTGCATTATCCAAAGCAGCGCTGTTAGACGCGGACATCAGCGCAGCTTATATGTGTGTTGTGTGTGTGTGTCTCATACTTCTGGCTGTGCGTTCGTCTCAGACACACACACAGCCAGAAGGATGACACACACACGGGCGCATATACCCACCGCGTTTAGGACACCCACTCAATGTTTTCATTACAGCCAGGGCGGAGGTATATTGAAATATTCGGTGAAAGAACGAAGAGGCGACGTTTCGCATCTACTCAACTGCGTCGATGCTGTAAGACTGCCATGCTCTGTCTCAGTCATCCAGAGATAGGCACCTCACGGTAACAATGCTGCTTACCTAACAGCAAGACTCTCTGGAAGCAGGTCTTTAAGAGTCTAGAATTCAGGGGTGCAGCGAAGGATCTTATGTTTAGCCTAGACCAGCCGTGAGCTGTTGCTCTTATAAAGTGACTGCTTTTGACCGTTACAAGGGTATCATCCGATTTGGAGCACGCTTATTCCAGCCGGTCTCTCAGATTGCCGTTGGGAATTCGCCTTGATCGAACACCTCCGCGAACGTGGCTATCCACTTTATCTCGGAGTCCGTTGTGTCTGCACTCGCACCAGTACCTTTGGATACGATAAAGCTACTATTTCACCCGTCTGTGTCTTCTGTAGTGAAGACGAAACGTACTCTTGCCCTAAATGCGACACACCGCGGCGGGAGGGACTGAACGTCACTTCGCCCTTCGTGACAGGGAGCAGGTTTCGGCCTTCGGGTTTTAGCTAGTGGTTCTGGACTTCACTGGGCTGTCGTAAACTTTCCGAGTTACTCGGCAAACCCTGCACTAAAGATCTTATCTCTCTTACCGTGGTCCTTCGCTTTCAGCTTTCCCTCAATCACCCTTTTCTTAGCTCTCCCAGTCCCTAAGCCTTATTCGCTAAGCCTTTCATTGGTAAGTGAACCGTTTTAACTGAAAATAGGCGCAGGAGGATTTTCAACATCCTTTTGAATATGTTACATCAACGCCTCGCTTGAGATTAAAGCCGCTGTCTTCCTTGCCCGCGATAATCACCTTAGCTGCCTACCTGCTTTTCTGTACACGTGGCTCATGACGGAAACTACTTGTTTTAACAGTCAGCCAGGTCTAGACTTGTCGTGGTACGACCAGAATAACACAGGCAAAATAAGTGAAAAGGAAAAGAAGAAACACAAGGAACGGTTGCGAATGAAATGAAGAGAGAAAGAGAGACAGAAAGGAAGAAAGAGAAAGAAAACAGTGAAAAGGACTAAGGAAAGAAAGACGTTAAAACGACCCAGGCCCCGTGCGCCGAGTCGCAACCGAAGGCAAGCATGATGGCCGGGCCAGTCGTGTCAAACCCCAAGGCCACAACACACGACACAATGCTCGCCGGCGGCATTGGCGGCAATAGTGGCGGGAGGAGCAGCGGCAAATGACGAGCCACGCAAGCAGAAAGGGAAAAAGTGTCTTCCCTGGCCTCCGGGGGAATATACGTCCTTCGGGAAACGCCGTCGCCGGCGCGTCGTCATCTTTCTCCGTCTCTCTACCCTCGCTTGCAGCTCTCCGCCCGTCGAAGTGCTTCGGCGTCTCGGTTACAAGTGCTTCCCTGGACCGGCTGTGCGACGGTTACGCACAAAACTGTACTTAATCTGTGCGGCCAATTTTGACTCGCTACCTCGTCTCACAAATGATCGGAACTGCAGTTAATTTGCTACGACACGTATAGTCTTCTTCAAAAAGTTTACGGGATGAGGATGTGCGGCGAAAAAAATGTTTTGGCGCCATCACTCGAGTCGATCGCTTGAAATGTTTGAATTGTGCTGGATGTGGCGAGCATGCTGTATTTATTGGAACCGGTACCAGGCGACTAGATGGCGACGCAGTGCTGCAACAAGTTAAGAAAACTTTTTGCTGACATTTGTAGTATGTGTTGAGTCATTAGAAACTGCGTTCACAAAAAAGCTACAATTCGGAGCTCTCTTGTACTCCGTGTTTTTCAATTCTCAGTCATTGTGCGCAATCATAATGATCTTACTATTGCGTTCAGTCATACTCTCATCATTGCGCACTGCGGTGCTAGTGCTTAATCCGGCTATATATCAACTCATTTCTTCTCCAGTGTTTGGCTGCACAATATGGTATGATGTATGGGGCAAGTGGCACCTGATCGCGAGCTCGGAATACCTCCCCGTATGAAACTTATAGCATGACTCAGCTGATGAGAGAGATTGAGAGGTGCCGTGGGTTTAAAAGCCCCCGTGCCAGTGCCGCAACCGATCAGCAGTTTCTGTTCTGCCTAATCGTCCCAAGTTTCGTGGTTCACCTGTCGGTAGGAGTTTGCGATGAGGGGCGCAGAGCTATCACATTTTAGTCCTCATATGCATGATGAAAGGTCGAGTAGCAGAGAATAGGCTGGTTCCTTTTTTTAAGAGCGTTAGCTTTTACTCATCATGGTTCGAGATTTCGTGGGGTGTGCTACTACCCTGAGATCACAGCGCCATCCACCTGCCGCGTGCCGATGATGACGTCATGGTCCAATGTTGTGGATGGACATGGAACTATGTGAGTATGACGTCAGGTGACGAAATGACGGCATAGTTTCGTTTTCTCGAATTCAAGATGGCGGATATTTAAATTGGTTGTTTCTACAATTGGTTAAATTGGTCGTTTCTACAAGAACAACTGCGATATCACTGCGACAGAGATTTTTCTATCATTCTGACAATTCATCGCGTTCGTCTCCAGTTATCAGGCGCAGATGTTTCTTACTTATAGCCAAGCAATAATAAAGTGAACAAGCGTGCTATGAAGGAAGCGACAAAGTGATTGAGGAAGTTATGTGCGCTCTTGATTGAATGAGTAAGTTAGTGAGAGTTTTCTAGCAAGTGAATGGTGACTGATTTAGCGAGGGGTGGTTTGGTGATTGGTTTAGCCAGTGAGTGGATGATGAGGAATTGGATGAATCAGAAAGTTGGTGTGTGAATGGTTTAGACAGGGAGTGGGTGAGTTATTGGTTTAGCCAGTGAGTGAGTGAGGAATTGGGTGAGTAAGTAAGAGACATTTAAGGTAGTAAGTTAGTTTACGAATTAGTTACCAAGTGAATAAGCTACTGAAGGCGTTGGCGAGTAAGCAATTGAGGAAATGAATGAATCGATGCGTTAGCTCGCGAGTAAACTTTCGGGTTAGCGAGTAAGCTGGTCTGTGATTCGGGTGGAGATCGGGTTAGCAAGTAAGTAGGTCAGTGAGTTAGCGAGTAAGAAAGAAAATGATCAAGAAAGCGGGAAGAGAAATAAAGGCGGGAGATTACGAGTGATGATTAATCGTTCAAGTCCGCAACGATTATGCTTGCCCGCATTTTACGGGCACGCAGTACAGCGCGAACAGAGCGGCTCTAAGCCGGCGCCGTGATGGGCATAATAATGAGGTCATCTATGTGTGTTATGGGCGTGGTTTAGACAACGCCACGCTAAGCAACTTGTTATTATGCGGAGGGCGGTTGCTGTGAGCTTGCATAATAACGAGTAACCTGCGAGTTATGCGCGAAAATTTACATAATAGATTAGTTGTCGCCAGGAATCAGTATCTACTTACCCAGCTGAGAACGGTGCAACTGCTGTCGTCAACATTTTCCGCACGATCAGAAGGGTTCTAAGAAAGCCGGAAAGCTTGGATGATGATGCGTTTGAAGAATACCGGAGCAAACGCATGCATTGAGCAGGTTGGTAAACGTTCATGACATCAGGTTAAGAGCTGCAGTAGGCACACTGAAATACTTGTGGTGTCTGTTTCATTTCGGAGACGATGAAAAGGGAACAATTTGTTTCCGACGTCAAATTGTTGAATAAGTGGTGTGCTCTGAGTCAATAGAGACTTGCGCATGAAAAAAATTCAAGGGACCATTGTAAATGGGGGATAATGCACTGTTCTGCCAGCACTACGCACTGCTCTGTTCTGGAGTTCTATGCGGGCATTTTAGTGTATACTAGCGCCACTATGGCAAGCGCAGTCATTTTTTTTCTCTTTTCGTGTTCCTCTTTTATGACTACGTTAGCACATGCTGCTGATTGGTGAGGCAGCAGAAATGCGGAGAGTTAGCCTTAGGGGTCCCAGGCGTTATCAGTTGCAACAAAGACATCGGTTCTTTACATTTATTCAGCGCATTTATTTTCATAATGCATTCACATTTTCATAATGCGCCTCTTCTGATAGAACATTTTCATAATGCGCGCAATCAAAAAATTTTGTGATTGGTTTTTTGAATGTGTCCGACGACAGAATATCGCTTCTTTTTGAAGTTGCTGACGAAGCACGCAATGTGCACTGCTTAACGACGTTTTCCGACTATCTACGTTTGCTGACAATGGCCTTGCCATGCAGTTTAGCGGGTTTTTCCTGTTGGTATCACAACTACGCTTTTTCTTTCCCTGCTTCCTTGCTGATTTTTCAGGGGGGACCAAGATTCAACGTCAGCGCCCATGGTACAGGAATATAGATTTAGTTTCTGAATTGAAGTCTTTTACGTCTGGCTAACCTTACGCGAGCGCACTTCTATAAACATCTGCGCTTAATTGCGCGTTACAATTCATTGTCCCCGGCTCTGATATTCGCGTTTTTGCATCGATTATGGCTCTTTAAAAGCTCCTCAGATGCATGCCTGTAATGTTCAGTTATAGCTTAGGAGCTGCTCCACTGAAGATGACACAAACCTCCTGCTCTACATTGCCTTCTTTTGACCTATTCACCCAAAATGGCGTGGATTCCGCCTCTCCAGAGCGCACGCAATTCGCCCCTTACCGATGCCCCCCCCCCCCCCCCCCCCCCCGCTTCGTCTTCCAATGCGCCCTTCGCAGTCGGCTCTTTCCACTCCCTTCTCAACCTCCTCCTCCCTCGGTGGCGGAGAGAGATAGAGGGACGCCATCCTTCTTGTCCGCGGCGAGACGAAGCGCCCTGATGTCGATGACGATGCGCAATCGATTTTGGAGCACAGCTCCCGCGAAAAGGGCAGACGCTCAAGGCGCGCAAGCTGCAGACCCATGCGCAACAAGGCCGCTTAAGATGGGACCGCGCGAATATTTCATCGCGTCGCTGTTTGCCAGAGAGCCTTGCAGCGACTCTCGCAGCTAGCTGTCTCTCGCCGGCGTCGCCCCAAAGAACAGCGTTGTAGGGAGGAACCGCCTGCCCTGCGACAGATATGTCGTTCACAGAGTACAATTCAGCGTGACAGGTGGCTATGCTGTCGGAGTGAAAATAAAATCCTCATTTCACATTTTTACGAAACTCCCATTACCAGAGCTATACGGTGAAACCAAATCCCTATCTTCACTGCAGTTTGAATTGAGTTCAATGTATTTGTTTAGCACTTTGCAAAGGGAAGTGCAAAAGATAGGGGTAAAAAGCTAGTATTGCTCAGCCCGAAGGGATTAGTGTACTCCTTGCAGGCTGCCACGAGTAGGAAGATGAGGAGTGCGCTGTAATATACAGCCTTTGTTTGTCCGAAGTTTAGAACCTGCACTCAACATTAATATGTTACTATGGGAGTAAAGAGAGAGTAAGCTGTCATCTAGCGCACTACCTCATACAGAAGGGTGTGCGCTGGAGGGTAGCTTACCCCCTTTTAACTCGTTTCTGTTTAGAGCCCAGAGGAATCTGCTTAGAAGCCGTGTAGTGGAGCTCTTACAGCACCCGTGGAAGTCCCAACCTTCTGCAGGGGGGGATTGGATCACTTCTTACCTTCAAGAGAGATCGGGACGTTGGAGATGCATCACTAGTCACCCGGTGTTCTCTGGATGCCAATTTCTCGGGCCCGAGATGTTTCACGAAGGGTGTACATATGAAAGACACCAACAGTTTTCAACTAAAACCAAAGAAAGCATAAGGGGCAGTTTTTTCTTCGCCTTTTGATGCTGGTATTGATGTTGTTGGCTATTACTTTCGAGGTAAGACTACACGCGACACAAATACGCTCGAAAGCACAAGGGTACACAGCCGTCGCCGTAGCTCAGTTGGCAGAGCATCATTTGCGGCCTGCGGAGGTCGTGGTTTCTTATCCCACGCTCTAAACACGAATACGCCTGTATGGGAGTAAGCTGTTCTCTAGCAGACTCCAGTGCGATACAGGACAGCTTACTCTCTGCATACTCCTGTATACTCCCTGTTTACAGGGCACCCGCTGCATGTGGTTCTTTTTTTCTTCCTTTCTTTCTCCAGTTGTCTTATATCGAGAAAATGAATACACTAAAAATTGCCCGCTCTGATAATAAACACTATGAAATGAAAGCTTTCCTATATGCTTCCTTCGTTTAAAAGAGTGTTAGATTCTTTTATATACGTAGAGACATCTCACGAGTGATATAAAAATGTAGAATATACACTGATGAATAAAAAAAAAATATGACACATGTTTCCAGCTCACAGTGTGTTTAGGACATCGTGTACAAAATAAACAATGACAGAAATAGATGTGACATACCATTTGGGAAAAACAACTAATGCAACCATTTAATAGTATCGTCCAGAGAAGTGCGGTTGAAAAGCTCAATTCAGTTTTCTGTCTTACGACTTCGGAAGACTCAGGTTTTGTTACAGTGTCGAAATCTCGAAGCCTTGAGAAACTAATTCAGACGATTTTGTAAGTGGTTCGCTAGGTGTGTCTTGAATAAAAAGCTTTCATTTCTCCACTCTGAAACTTATTTATTTAGAAGTCACTCCGGAATCAGTTAGAGGCCTTGGGCAAGGGTGGGTTATACGTAGAAGTTAAAACGTATAACATTAAGTTTTTCAAAAAAAAGAAAACAACGTAAGAGGACAAAACAAAACAAAACAATGCATGCGCGAAAAATGAAGACAGGTTGTCGTTGAAAAAACTAAAAGAACCGAGCAATCATTGTACAATGTGCAATGTTTAAGCACAAAACTAGGAGTTGGCTACTTTTCAATAACGGCAAAATAAAGAAAAGGAAACACATCAACGCATTGTACAGGTGTCCACACATGACAATGCTAGGGCTCATTCACAGCAGTGATTCAGATACTGAGCCAGGCGCAAACAATGGTGATTACACATAGGCTCGAGTAGTGGTGAAGATATTAAGTAGAATATCTGTCGCACGCCAAGGGAGAAACTCACTGTCAAGGGATCGCTGGTAGCTTCGCTGTCGCAGTTCAAAAATGAAGTAACGCTGGGGGATGGCGCAGCTTTAGCAGCCGCCGCGTTCTGTGTGGTGAACGAGGAAAGAATCGTTTCTGAAAAATAGTTGTTTTGCTAGATAATTTTCTTTCCTTTTGCTATGGTTTGACCTTGTCATTCCTGAGTCCATAGGTTGGATATGAGAGTCTCTATTTTTCGCCTCGCTAATTGTGGAAAAGCTGGGAGAACAATTTTAATCTTTAATAGAAACTCCTGGCTTCCGGCGATGGTGAGCTTTATAAGAAGGCTGATGGAGATGTGTAACTGCTGTAAGTGTTGTGAATACACCTAATTGATTTTCTTTGCACCTTTTCTGGCTTGGTAATATTTGTTAATGTATGTGTGCCCCAAGCGCTCGCATTCCTCCCTTTTTTTGCATGCATTCTATGCATTTATTCCACTTTAAATGAGAGGTAATTATAACTAGCAAATACTTGGAACGGTTAATGAGAGATGAGCACTTGTCATAGACACAATGAATGAAAGGTAAGGGATGTTTTTTTTTTGCGCGTAACTATCATTGCGACAGTTAAGGTTAATATTCATCTGCCAAGTGGAACAGCAGGCCATTTTAACAAGGAAATTATTTAAATTACCTAGCATTTAGGGCCGTTGATGACATAAGATGAAACGTCTGCGAAAAGCCTTACCTTAACGAATATTTCACCGACAATGTGATTAGTGAGTACTAAAAAAAATAGAATGCTTACGAAGACAAGTTAAAATTGTGGACAGAAGGAAATTGAAAACTATTGTTCTTCACGGCATTCAGCTATTCGCCAGTGCGTACCCAGGCACTCGCTTAAGCTCACTTGCACTCACTATAAGAGATCTTTGAATTGAATGTAGGATTTCATTTTTATATTTTACTCATTTTCAAGATTTAAAAAAAATATGAATGAAATAAGTCCTACAGTAAGCGAAGCGCCGCTTCGACCGCAACATCAGCAACCTAAAAGCATCGCAAAAAAAATAAATAAAGTGCCACCTCTTTCCAGCCCACGGGGCGATCGATACTCAACGCGACAAGCACGAGTCAGCGCTGGTCGGCTCGATAATGACGGTTGGGCTTTTTAGCGGATGTGAAACCAGATTCCTCCACATAGGCTATTCATCGACAGATTACGTGCATTTGGAATGTGCTACCCATTAGTCACCGCTGAAATCTTTTTTATCTGATAATCTCTCCGGACGCTTGGACGCAGAAGCCAATTCTGCACATTCTCTTTGAGTTATCTGAGTGAAACTTTGTTCATCGGCTTTTGTTCGGCTGGCTCTAAATGCCAGATAATAGCCCTTGGGTGGATGGATCAATTTCACTTTCTCTTTTATGCTGCGATCTCCCACGTGCCATCCATTATGCAGCTGGTGAGCCACATTAAAATTAGATTTCCTAAATCAAAAACAAATCGCAGCCAATGAGGGGACCCAGACTCTTCCATTAGCGAAAAATACCCGTCAGTCATGTCCATTTATATTTAGGAGCGCTTGGAGCCGCGCGCTGAATTTCAGCATTCAATAAAGCTGCTTCTTTTCTCCTTCCATTCGCTCACCCTTACATGGTTTTTATGCCAGGTTGCAGCAAAAGTTACGCGTCGTACGTGCTCGCACATTCTTGCCATAATGTGAGAGGAAATGATATCGGTTTTCGTGACCGACTGTGCAAGTTCGAATACTAAATATTGTTCGCAGATGCAGGCATTTTAAATCCAAATGCTGATTACAGCTGGGCCTTTTATTGTATAGTATAGAGTTATTCGGTTAATATTCTGTTTTGTATATTTTGTGCGTTATTGTATTCTGTTGAACTTGTACACTACGGTTTAGTCATAAATAATGAAACCTACGTGCCTAACTTAACAAGAAAGCGTTTAGGCTCCCGTTATGCAGTAAATCTGGCATCGTCGGCGTCATCGTCGGCGTTGTGAGCGAAAAATTCCCGTAGAAGCAACCTAAATGGCCCACCTAGGTCGCGTGACTTTGTGACGTCATGACAAATTGCCCAACGGATTGTGAGCAAACTGATCGCTGTGACAGGTAGCATTTAATTTATCGACTGGTCGCGAGAGGTTGCTCGGGTCGCACAAGCACCACCGGTGGCAGCACCTGGCATCGCAGGGCAGCAGCGCAATGCTTACCCCCAGCACCATTGCGTCAGGAGTGTTATAAGGACTCCCAGCGACCTGCGAATGTCAAGCCTAGAATGACCAATTCTACATATATGAGCATTACCCCATTAATGCTATCGCGTCGTATCATTAATGCAGAGCATAAGCGTCGCCTCCAATTTCGCTATGTACGCCTACCCGTCTGCGTGGCTTATTACAAACGCTAGGGTGTTCAGCTGCTGATTCCAAAGATGCAGCGGCGAATCCCTGCCACGGCGGCCGCATTTCGGCGAAGGAGAAATTTTAAAACACTTGTGCCTTGCGCGATGTAAATCTAAGTTTAAAAAAAAAACAGGTCGATATAAATTCGGAGCCTCCCAGTGCGCCGTGTCTCAAAGCAAGTGTGCAGTTATGGGATGCTACACCCCATTTAAACTTGCCGCATGCATGGTCGTTGAAAGCTTTCTTTTATTTCTTGTTTTATTAATAATCGTGTTGCCACTGTGAACCCTCTTCGTAGATGTCCATGAGTTTTGGGATTTAGCTGCATGATGAACACTTTGTAAATCATTACTCACAGTAAACTTCCACTCTGAGTGATGCAGATCTGCGCAATCATTTACACGTTTGATTGAGAGTGGTCAGAAAGCTGATTTTCTTTGCTAAAGAACGTCTTAATATGGGGCGCGGAGAGGGAAAGAATTAACAAAGAAAGACAAGAATTCTGTCTCTATACAATGTTAATGAGTATGCTCTGACTTTGCGTTGATTAATACCGGGAAGGAAACTGAGGAAGTACTGGCAGAGGTAATATAATCCACAAGGGGAATTTCAGAACACAAACTGTAAACCATTGCTGTCTGTGTCGAGCAAACGAAGAACACAAGAACAGATATGTTATGCGGTGAAAAAACAAGTGGAAAGCTTTACGGCTAAAACGCTTGACAACAGTTATCATTTGCTCATTACCAGAATTATTGATATTCCAGTTATCATTAAATAGCGTTTCATTCCCTTCTCTGTACATCTGTGTCATTTGATAGGGACATGAAGACGTCTCAATGCACTCGCTAGACTAAAGGGCAACTGCAACTCGCAGGGAAAGCATGCGCAATCCTTTTAGCTAGCATTTCAAATGGTGACGTAATCGAAAATTAAAATCGCAATGACCGTCAAGCTTAACCGCAGCGCACAGCGCTAAGTGGTGGATTCATGATGACGTCCTCTAGAGTAGCAGTACTTTTCGAACAACTAAAGCTTACTTTTTGGAAAAAAAACTGTGCCACTGAAAACAAAGCCCACCTAGCGTTATTTGGCTGCATCCGATGATGCATGGCAAGGTCTGGGTAACGGTAGCGGAAATTTGAAATCTTACCATCCGTGACGTCACACCAAATTTCTCCGCAATCCTCTACTGCTTTGACGAGAAGCGTGGTTATCAATTGTCGATTACGTCGTCATTTTAAATGCTAGCACGCACACACACAAACAACTTTTCATGCTTTAGCTACAGCCCATATATTTGAATCCTTGAATATCGCGGAATTCTCAAAAAGCGCTGCAGTTGACCTTTAAGTGGTCCTCTATCATACATCTGATAGCTTTTTATCAACTGATTTGACCGCAATTTATCTGACTTAATAATAAGGCTTTCTAGTTCACCCGTTCTTTCGGAGGAGTTTGCACGCGTGCATGTGTGCACTCCCACACGAATACACAGACACCACGACAGATTCCTCCTCATCTTCACTACGGCGCATTATACTACGGCGTATGCGTCAACCTCGCCCCTCGTCTGTCTTCCATTAATGCCCCAATACCCCAATTTAAATGCATTCCCCCCTTATCTCTGCCCCGTGGCCGCCTCAGCACAATCTTGGTTCAAGGGACAGCTCAAGCTCACTCGGCTGTCAGGTGGTTCCGACAGGCGAGCGAGGGAGCAAGCTACGCGATAGAACGAGGCCTTGAAAGAAAACGACGAAGGAAAGAGATTTCTTGTTTTTTTTTTGCATACGGAATTTTTATATACGAGCGTCTTCGCTCCCGGAAAGCGAAAGGTATTGCATTCGCATTAGCGCCAAGTCGCCCAGAAAAGCGGGCCCACGGCTCGAGTGGGTGGGCTCCGCGCTGTCGTGTTTAATAAATGAAGCATCCGTTGGCGTTTTTCTACTACAGGCGACTCCTACTACACGCCGCGATCGCAGCGCTCTCCGCGCTTCGTGCTGTGAGTAAAAGTGATAAATCACCCCTTGCCTCGGTCACCGCGCTCATTTCGTGGCGCTTCACAGAAAGCGTATCATACTTCAAGTGGGTGGGCCGCGACCTTCTTTCTTTCGTCGTTCACGCTTTTTCTTTTAGTTTTTAGGCTCAGCGGCGAAATGAAGACACCTCGAGAATATGCTGAAAAATAATAAGGCATATTTCCTTCCTCTCCCCTTTTTCTTCATCCTCTATTTTTATTTCCTGGATTCGAAAATCCACGGTATATTTTTTTTTTCTGGTTTCCTCTTCTGTGCCGCTATTTTGAGGAAAAAGCATACCAGGCGCTCACGTAGAATAAAAAATCATCACCTTAATTCTCGTTTTGCTTTACCAGATTCCATTGCACTACTTTAAATTACTGAAAGAGAGTGAAGTCAGCGCTCAGACCAGATATTAAAAAAAAGAAAGAATAGGAGAAGGCGTTACTAAAGGTACCCGTATTGCAGTAAGTGGAAGAGCGCCTACAGTGAGCGGCTTGTGAAAGTGCATTTCTTATAGATGATATCGACCGCTTCGATAGGTTGCATCACTCGTTATTAATGCTTGCAAAGATTCACAAAATCAGTGAGCGAGAGTACAGGCCTCACCACCCTGTATTGTCCTGCGTGATATGTAACAACACTGAAAACAAAAAAAAATCTGGTAGGGCTTTGCAGTGGTTAAACCAAGTAGATGCTCTAAAGTATGTGTTTAGCCTGATTGGCTCATGATTTTTCTTTGCTTTGCAGGGCAGTCGAGAATATCTGGCGACGATATTAGACATCAGGTTAAGCTCTCATCGAGGTTAAGCAGATCTGATCTGTTCGCGCCACAGATGGAAGTTTACGAAGGCGACGGCGTGAAATTCACAGCGTGAGAGTGTGTTGCAGGTGAACACAAAGCGCGCTTGGCTGCGGCGATAGCATACTGCTGTTGTGCACTGGCCAGCGAAACTGACCTCTTTGTGCCTGCGCGGGTTCGCATCCCAGTCGCGGGAACGTTTATTTATTTGTTTATTTATTTGTGCTATTCTCCTGGCACAAACCGACGAACCTCGCAAGACCTTGCTCTGTGTTTACACATAAGAAGAGTGTTTTTCGACTGAAAATAAATGTGCCAATATAATTAACGCCTTCAATTTTTTTTCAAAGAGCGGATTTCAAGGATATGCAAAGTTAAGACAAAGAACATTCACAAGAGAAACGCTTGTATTCTATGCTGTTAGTCCTCTCATTCGCAGTTTTTGCACTTCAGTGCTTTACTCCGTGCTTAAGAAGAAAAGTTCTTCACTAATTCATTGACAAGGCTCTCAGTGTACTAGGATTTGCAACGACGATTTCTGCGCACTCGCTTTGAGCATGCTAGACCAGCCTCATCTAAGATGCATTAACTCTTTCCGACTTTCTTAAGCGACGTTATGCCCAGTTGAGAGTAGTTCCTTATAAGTACCCAGCACGCCAGGATAGCTTTGTGGCATGCATTCTGGCCGGTGCCTGCACGTATTTCGACCACTCGAAATCTCTGAAGCACTCCAAATCTATAGAGCGCTGAAATCTCGCCCACATCTCTCCGCTGATCCGAATTGTAAGGGTGGAAGAAGAGGTCCACTGTGCTCTTCAAGGGCAAGTTGTATAGGATTGAGGACTTTTGATTCGGACTGTACGCGTCACTACTTGTTGTTAAGCGCTGCCTTCTTATGTCAGGCTGTCAGATTATTTGACACTACGCTGAGCTTTCTGTAGAAGCATTTCTAGGGAGTGCCAGGCAAAACTGCAGGTCGAAGAACAGCAGCGAAAGGTCAACAAGGGTGGCGGTAATGCTTTGACGAGTGAATTTGCCTTCGTCATGGCAAGAGCGTACGTCCTCTAAAGAATAGTGAGCTGTGATAGTCGGTACGGATTTATTATTGAAGAAAGTACACATGTGTCTCTGCTGTGCGTGTCGCTTCGTATTACTTCGCCCCGTTTTGTGCGCTGAAGTTTGTTCAATAATGGTAGTTCTTGCAGCATCAAGTCACGAGAGGATTCCTTAGCTTTATAAAAAAAATGACAAAAAGCAAGTTTCTTTCTCGAGTTGTCCCTGGTTGTTGTACAGCATTCCGGGTGGTGGCGTCATACGATTTCTCGTTGCATATAACTTACATATGCTACCCTTGCCTAGGGATGCGAACCGACTACATTTGCACCTTCAACTGCATGCCTTTTAAGACTTTCGTTACAAAATTGCGATGCAACCGTTCGGCGTACTTCCTTCCGGGCCGTGTTATATACGCGCGTGCGTGTGCGGGTGAGTGCCAGTGTACCCAGGTACGGTGATGCGTTCGCATTTTCACACGTATGCAGACTTAAGTGTCTCTGCCAAATTTTGCCGCCGCAGCGTTAGGGGCCCGTTCACCAGAAAAGCCGGTTTGTGGCGTTGTGAACGAAAAATCGCGGTCGTAACTTTGATACGGGGTCACCAGAGCGCAACCCAGGAGGCAAGTGGGCCACCTAGGTCACGTGACCTTGCGGCGTCATCACAACCTGCACACCTGATAGTGAGCAAGTTGCCCACCACGGCAGGTGGCAGTTGAAATAATGATTGGTCGCTCCGGAAGAGCACCCTGGGTCACACGAGGCCCACCGCTGGGAGCACCTGCCATAGCAGGTCAGCGGTATGTATGGCAATTGACGCATGGCAATTACCCTTCTGCATATATGGGGAATATTGCATTGCACTATCGCATCATACTCTTAAGGTGCAGATTAGGTGTCCCTCTCCCCCCCCCCCACCCTCCTCCAATTTTTTGTTAATTGTTGGCCGAATTTTTTTCTGAAAACCTTGCACCGTCTGTAAACGAGCCTTTTAATTGCGGTGAAAGAGAACTTCCTGATGGTGACCTCTCTCGCTTAACTGGAATTGCTGGATTCGTAGCCGGTGTGACAGTAGTTTTATGCTCCGCTGCTCTGCTAAAACAGCGCCACGCCAAAGATTCAGAAAAAAGAAAAGGGGGTGAGCCAGGACAAAAAAATTATTGCTCAAGCTTCTTTTCTTTCATTCATTGCTCTTTGGGTGCCAAGATAAGACCACTTCCTTATTTCATTTTCGATATCATGTTGAAGTGACGGCTGTTGCTGTGAGCCACTGCGAGAGCAATGTTAGAACGAGAAACAGTTGGGAAACCGCACATCAAAACCTTCTCCTTGTCACGGGCGCTTCGCTCTTTAAACATACGTTTCTCAAGCAACTGCAGGTCTCAGTACAAAGCCGTTTAGCGCTTTAATGCCTCTTTAATGCCTTCGGGCCTTTAGGGTATTTGAATAAACAAATAAATAAACCAACAAAGGAGAGCGATGAAATCGGCCTATCTGAATGCGATATTGACCAAATACAAAAAATGAGGAACAGTTTTTTTTTGTTTCAGCATTCCGGTTCCATCTGTGCGTTTTCTTTTTAGTTTGTTTATATATATATAGTAAGCGGCGAGCTCATGCACACGCAAAGGCGTTGCGATAGAATAGTCCAATCTGCCATTTCCCCTTGCACAATTCTATTACGCCAGTACCTCTGCCTATTCTTCTGTTTTTTCTTCTTTCTCCCTATTCTATGGAAGCACATCATGTCTGCATACAAATGGCGCCACTGACGTTCCGGTATGGCCGTCTGCTTGGTGTCAGAGAGAACACACTACCGCTTTTCCCTCCTCATAATGGACGCAGGCCCAACAGCCGCTCAGCAGCACGGCTCACACAGAGAAGTTAGGGAAAAAGGGGAGAGAAGGGTAGCGTGCTCGCGTGCGGGCATGCACCGTGAGACGGGCGTAGGCTGCAGGAAGCCGCAGCGCAGTTAAGCCGGGGAATAAAAAAAGCGGAAGCGTCGAGCAGGTGCCGGGAACCAGCGCGCCATACCGGAAGGAAGTGAATTTCAACGCGCGGGCCCGGAACGCCTCTTTCAAGTAGGCCGCGTGCTTCCGCCATCCGTTTCTGTTTGCACACGGCCCTCTTTTTTCTTTCTTTCACTTCCTATTGCGGCTCTTCTTTCGTTCCGACCTCGGTGCAAAGTGGGCCTGCGCGCTTGTTCCCGTTTGGATAGTTCTCACTGGGCGTGCGTATACCACTAGCACGCTCATGTTCCGTCTTTATTGGCCGCTTTTCTTCTCTGCAATCATTCTATCGCTTGTCTCCTTCCGCTATTCCTGTGCCTTTATTGCTGTTGGGGTGCCTGAAGGGGAGCTTGAAAGTGAAGCTGACAGAGATAGAACGAAAGCGCGAAGAAAATAATGCGTATAAACACAAAGCGAAACAATGTAGCACAGAGTGATAGCGCGAAGGGGAGCTTGAAGTGACGCTGACAGAGATAGACCGAAAGTGTGAAGAAAATAATGCGTATAAACACAAAGCGAAACAATTTAGCACGGTGTGATAACGCGAAATGCTC
>NC_135503.1:11597154-11603781 GCF_052857255.1 Amblyomma americanum | reverse complement strand
GTTTGACAGGAAGTGGACATGGAAGAGCCTTAATGGTGAGGCTAAAAGTTAAATTGACTTCATAATATGCGCTCACCCTGGTATCGCGCAGGATGTGGAGGTCCTCGGAAAGGTACGTTGTAGCGACCACAGAATGGTAAGGTCTCGAATTAGCTTTGACTTGAAGAGGGAACGGAAGAAGGTAGTAAAGAACAAGTCCATTAAGGAGCTAGGGGTAAGAGGGAAAATAGAGGAATTCAGGATATCGCCGCCGAACAGTTATTCAGCTTTAACTGAGGAAGACGATCTTGATGTTCATTCAATGAACGATAATCTGAAAGTTATCATTACCGAGTGCGCAGTGGAAGTAGGCGGTAGGACAGTTCGAAAAGATACCGGGAAGCTATCTCAGGTGACGAAAGATCTGATTTAAGAAACGTCAGAGCATGAGAGCGTCTAACCCTACAGAAAGAATAGAACTAGCAGAGCTATCGAAGTTAATAAATAAGCGCAAGGTAGCCGACATAGGGAAGTTTGATATGGAGAGAATCGAGCATGTTCTAAAGAACAGAGGCAGCATAAAAACGGTGAAGAGGAAATTAGGCCTTAGTATAAACCAGATGTATGCGTTAAGGGACAAGGAGGGCAATGTCATTAGCAGTATGGACAAGATAATTAAAGTAGCCGAAGAGTTCTATACAAATTTATACAGTAGCCAATGCAATCAGAACGTTAATGATGGAGACAGTAGCGCACATCAATGCGTCATCCCACCAGTAACGAAAGAGGAAATAAAGAAAGCCTTAGGAGCAATGCAGAGGGGAAAAGCAGCTGGGGAGGATCAGGTAACAGCAGATCTGTTGAAAGACGGAGGGGGAGATTCTGCCAGAAAAACTATCCACCCTGTATACGCAATGCCTTATGGCCTCAACCGTACCAGAAACTTGGAAGAACGCAAATATAATCTTAATTCATAAGAAAGGAGACACCAAAGAATTGAAAAATTACAGGCCGATCAGCTTACTGTCCGTTGCCTACATGGTATTTACTAAGGTAATCGCTAATATAGTCAGGGCAACCTAAGACTTTAATCAACCAAATGATCAGGTAGGCTTTCGTAAAGTATATTCCACAATGGATCACATTCACAATATCAGTCAGACGACAGAAATGCGCAGAATATAACCTACCCCTATATATAGCCCTCATTGATTACGAGAAAGCATTTGGCTCAGTGGAAACCTCAGCAGTCATACAGGCATTGCCGAATCAAGGTGTAGATGGGCCTTGTGTCAAAATACTGGAAGATATCTATAATGACTGCACAGCTACTATAGTCCTCCATAAAGTCAACAATAAAATTCCAGTAAGGAAAGCCGTGCGGCAAAGGGGACACAATCTCGCCAATGCTATTCCCCGCATGGTCACAGGAGGTATTCCGATGCCTGAATTGGGAAAAGTTGTGGATAAGAGTTAATAAATAATACCTACATAATCTGCGATTCGCTGATGACATTGCCTTGCTGAGTCACTCGGGAGGTGAACTGCAAATAATGATCAAAGAGTTAGACAAACAGAGCAGCACGGTGGGTCTAAAAATTAACATGCAGAAAACCAAAGTAATGTTCAACAGTCTAGCAAGGGAACAGCAGTTCACAATTGGCAATGAGGCGCTGGAAGTGGTAGAAGAATTTGTCTACTTAGGGCAGGTAGTTACAGCTTATCCAGATCATGAGAGGGAAATAACTAGAAGGATAAGATGGGGTAGAGCGCATATGGGAGGTTCTCTCAGATCATGAATAGCAGTTTACCAATGTCCCTCAAGAGAAAAGTGTACAACATCTGTATCTTACTGGTACTCACCTACGGGGCAGAAACGTGGAGGCTAACGAAGAGAGTTCAGCTTAAGTTAAGGAAAACGCAGCGAGCCATGGAAAGAAAAATGATAGGTGTAACGTTAAGAGATCGGAAGCGGGCAGAGTGGGTGAGGGAACAAACGCGTGTAAATGACATCCTAGACGAAATCAAGAGGAAGAAATGGGCTCGGGCAGGCCGTGCAATGCGAAGGCAAGATAATCGCTGGTCCTTAATGGTAACGGAGTGGATTCCAAGAGAAGGCAAGCGTAGCAGGGGGCGGCAGAAGGTAAGTTGGGCGGATGAGATTAGGAAGTTTGCAGGCACAGGGTGGGCGCAGCTGGAAAATGACAGGGTTAATTGGAGAGAGATGGGAGAGGCCTTCGCCCTGCAGTGGGTGTAGTCAGGCTGATGATGATGATGATGACGACGACGACGACGACAGTGATGATGATGATGATGGTGGTGGTGGTGGTGGTGGTGGTGGTGGTGGTGATGTGGTGGTGGTGATGATGATGATGATGAAATTGGTTGCTCTTTGTGCCTGTGCCTCTAAATCATACTTTTTTTTTTATCTCAATCCTCTATTAGGAGCCGCTCAATGACCTTAGAGTCGGTATGGCTGAAAGTGAGCGATTACACTTATAATAAATAGATTTGAGTTTCTTTTCAAAATAAAGAATAGCAATGTAAGTGAACGGTTCTCTGTGTCATACGAAGGCACAGGGAAGGGAGCTGCGCCAAGGGCGGTACTTATGTGGAGCAGGGAGTCCCCTTCTATTGGACTTATCTACTACTTGTGACAACTCTACAAAAAAGAAGCCGTGAGCCATGGCCAGTACGTGCGGAAATGGCGTATCTATTTCTGCTTCACAAATCATTGATTTGGCTTTTAGGAATTTACCTTTATTCAAAAACATTGCCCCCTTTTGATTTTTTTCTCCTCTTTATTCACGGGGCAGAGTCTTATTCATCCCAGAGTGCCCTTTGCAGGTACCCCAGAAAACGGTTGCTTTGTGCATTGGGTAAATAAATCGTGTTTGTCTAGTATTTGAAGCCGCAACCCTTTTGTGTTATAGACTTTTTTTTTTCACAGCATTATCTGTATAGCGAAATGCTCCCTACCACAAGGATAACGACTTTAGTATATTTTCGCCGTTCACTTCAAATTGTCACTTTGTTCCTGACTTAAATGTCATAAACTGCACGCCCACCTAATCGTCAAAATTGTCGTCAACCTGCAGCGCTCAGGCGATGCTTGAATTATTTCATTTCCTGCCCAAAAGGTGCTTCCGTCAGCCGCTTGAGGTGTCTTGACAAACGCGAAACCACATTCTAAACGACGTAATACTTCATAGCCCACCACATAAAGCGGTCAGGATAGCGCCTGTCCTGTCCCCTTTATGTGCTATGCTAATAAGTATTCCGCCTTGAAAACATGAGCCAGCTAGCCCTTAAGCAAACGCGGCTGAAATACCATTCCAAACGAGTAGATTCGCGAGCCGGGCTGATGACGTCCATTGCTTACACGCTCACGACGTGGCCCAGTTAGCTGACGCCAGCCACGTGGAGCTCTGGTAGATCGCAGAAGCACGTGCTTATGCACTCATGCAGGTGGCGTTGTATGCGGTGTGTGCCGTTTAACTTCCCGAAGCCACATGTAAGCAGCTAGGAACGCCGTAGTGGAGGGCTCCAGATTCCACAGGACTCCAGGCGGTGTTTTTCCCGCCGTGTCGTTTACACGCCCTATCGCCTCAGCCTATCCCAATTATCAAGTCCCGTTTTGTAGTTTCGACTGCTCTGGAGTGAATGATGACGATGGCGATGAGGATTTGTGTCCCCCTTTTTTTTGTATGTGCGGTAAGGTATATCAAATTTGTTTTCACGCCCGAAATAAGATTTCACTCAGAGTGGTGCCATCTTGTATAGGTACGCTGATTTAATCTCTAGCGAGTGGTACTGTGTTTATATGCTAGTTAAAATCGCAGCGCGCGTCGTTGCAGCAATGGCCCCTTCGTTCGAGCTAATATTTTTTATATAGAAAAATTGTAGTGATAGCCTAGTCAAATGCATCCGTGGCCGAGTTGCTTCATTCAAACAGCGTTGGCTCAATTTTCGTCGAGTAGACTATAAAGGTTTTATTTTCTCGTGAATTAAACTCCGACATGTTTCGGATACGGAACTTAAGTTTTACTTTCGGAGTCAACTTCGCCGCTGATACAGGAGCGATGTTCCGCTCAGCTTGCTGGGTATGGTAGCTATATAAAGGAATTTGGTGACAAAGAAAACGATGATAGAGAAACCAGTTACTTCTAAAAATGTGCGTATATTATGACCAAGCGCTTGTAAAATTTGTTTGTCGTTCTTCGTTACCTTAAATGGCTAGCTTGCGTAGTACATTTTCCAATGCAACTTTAGGATTAAAAGCAGAACTTTGGGGGTTGGTCAGTCGGAACATTGCCCAACTCTGTAATCTTTTGGCCGTTGTTTGAACGCGGACCTATCTTTAAAAGTTTAGCAACTTGCTGGACAAAATTGAAAGTCATGAGAACTATTGGTACAGCAAAAGCGCAAATCGCCTCATGAAGAGGAGGCAGTCAACTCCGCCCACTTAACGTTGGTTGTGCGATATGCATATATGAAGAAAGAAGAAAACAAAAAAACACTGGAAGGGCGTAAAGATGAAATTGTTTTGTGCGTGATAAGGGGAAGGAGAGGGTGGGGGGGGCTTAAAGAACACAGCCGCCTTTCGTGTTCTTAAACGAAGCCGGAGCGTGGCATGTGCTAGCAGCTGCTTCTCAGAGCAGTGGAGTGCGGTCCATTTATTAAACGCGAACACTTGAAGGGGTTAGGCGCATTGAGGAGCACGCTCCACCCAGTCCAGCCCTGAGCGCGTCTTTCTTCACGAGATGGAATTAATGCGGGTGCTGTGCTTCTCATTCCTCAAGACTGGAGGACGTTTTTCTTTTTCATCTTCTGCCATTTAATTTTCTTCGTTTCGTGCTTTCTCGACGCCTCGTTGCGCCGTCGGCTTCTGTTCCTCGCTTGTCTGTCGAAAGCACCTGTCGTCTATTCAATGCGCGCTCCCTCGGGCGGACATTGTGCTATGGTGGGCGTGGTGCATTGATAAGGGTGGCATGCATTTAAATTGGCATAATTCGGGGTATTCATACGCCCGACTTTCGTGATGGGTCCTTTTCGGTAGCTGTCACCTCCTATAGACTTCGTCTGGTGGTGCGACGACTGTGGAACTAGCAGGCAAGCGGACGTTTTCGATAGAAATTTCTCATCTGACGAATTTGGACGAAAAACGCAAATTACAAATGCTTTATTAAGAAAGAACTTAAAGCGCATTAAATTTCATTTTTACCAGCAGTCAGGAGAGGTTCGATAAAGATGCAAATTCATACGTTTTATTGGGAAAGGAAATAAGGCGCAGTAACTGTTATCTTTACTAGTAGTGTATAGAATTTCTTCATTTTACGTAATGGCACATTTAACCAAATCTGCCTTTCAATGCAGTATTTTTGTTATTTTGATATCATTTTATAAAACCCATAAAGAGAAAAATTTTCATCGGATAACCACGTCCAGCCGTTCTTCGAAGCGCCTGAATGTATAGCCTTCAGACAGTCTAGCAGAAAGAACTTTTGGACAAACGAAAAAGCATGGTATGCTCTTATTGGTTCAGATTTCAATTCGATTCGTCGTAATAAATTATAAGACCGCTATCAGACGGCAGTGTTCACGACAAACGGTTCACGGGAGGATAAAATAGACACGAAAATAGTCGTTCGCAGCTCATTATCTTGCCTCCAGAGCGAGACAAACGAGATGAAAACAAACTGCAGGCTGCTGAACTGCAACGGGCTGAAATCAAGACGTTCTTTGTGTCCACGTGTCGTCAAAAGATTTAATATAGAACCTACAGCAGGAAGCGAAGTAAAGATATCGAAAAATGAGTGCCGCATCGCAAATGAACTGCAATCTGTCGATGAATTTGCTCTTTTCCCGAGTTTGCTTTCAGTGTTCCAAAATTTCAAACGCCATTCGAGAAGACAGCTCATGCTGAGCTGGCTTCCGTGCATTTAACGTCGTTCTCTGCCTCGGTTAGGTGAAAGCAATGGCTCTTCTTTTTTTTTCTGGGGAGGAGGGTGGGGCTAATGTCATTGGTAAACTGACCTTACGCTGACAGCCGCTGTGTGCAAACTTTTCCCCGTCTGTTTTCTTCGTAGCCAAATCTTGGAAAAGCTGTAAGCGAGATCAATGTCTGTAAAACAAACATAGATGGCGCAGACAGTGTAGAACCGAGCCCGCAGAAGTCGACGATTTTTTTTTTCATTTGCAGTTCATATTGAACGCAAAGCGTCCTTTTAGTTCGCAACTGTAAAACGAATGCGGACGACCTAGGGGTGTCCGAAATGGAGGGCTCTGATGAAGTTCTAGTGAGATAACTGAAAGCCTGGTAACGACTATGGACAACAAAACATCTGAACAAAACTGACAAAACATCAGATATATTAGCCATTTTTAATGAAGCAAGACTGATGGTGAAATCTGAGCTGTGCTTTTCTGCTTTTTCCACTCCTCTTTCCACACACACACTCTGAGAAGGCGAGCTAGAAGGTCTGCTACAGGAGCAAGTGTGGATCTTGTGAGTACTGCGCCAAGAAAAAATGATATAACAATCATATGAGGGGACGTGATATCAGAAGCTTCTGATTACAAGTACCTATCTGGTTCGAGAATAAGCTGAATAACAGCAAATAAATAATGAAGGAAGGTGGGAGGCTT